>NW_025766416.1:0-41827 GCF_003918875.1 Haliotis rubra
GATATATTGCATATGATTTAACACTGGCTATGTGAACGAACATATGTCTGTCAGATTGGGCTGTACAATATATTGAATGATACAAGGTAGATACCTTCAGTAGAGCCCAGGTTTTCTGTTCCACAAAATGCATATCCGGTTTTAAATAGATTATCATCGGCAGGTGTCCTTTTCCGTTCATAAAACACCAGATATCATATTCCCTTTCCACACAACAGAACGTTCTTCTTTTTCAAATCAGGTATTTCATAAAGCATCATCAGCGGGTGTCCTCTTTCTTATATAACGCATCAAATATCGTTTTTCCTCCCACACAATGCATGGTCTATGCGAGTTAAATGCATTACCATCCGGCAGGTTTCTTTCCTTTATAAATTTTGATCTATAAAAACTGGTTCTTTTCCACACAATGAATGTTCTATTCGAATCCAGTATTAAAAATTAAGATATCAGATGGTGCACTTTTCCTTTTTTATAACACACCAGATGAAGAATGAGGATGATTTTTAGCGGATGCCACAACTTCTTTTATTTCGCCGGCGACGTTTCGACGCGTTCAATGGCTGCTTGAAGCAACGACGGTAGAATCTATGTCAGAAGCAATCGCTCTGGAATGCCAATCTAAAGCGCACCTGATATCAAATGATCTTTCCACACGCTAGATGTTAAGACTAGTCATGTGTTAAATGAAATTACCATCAGCAGGTGTCCTTTTCCGCTTTAAAACACCAGATGTCAAGTCTTCTTCCACACAGTGCATGTCCTATTCGAATCAAATTATTGAATGAGTACCATCGGCAGGTGTCCTTTTCCTTTCAAAATACCAGATCATCAAGGTTCTTCTTCCACACAGTGCATGTCTATTCGAATCAAGTATTGAATGAAATTACCATCGGCAGGTGTCCTTTTCAGCTACAAAACACAGATGTCAGGTCTTCTTCCACACAGTGCATGTCTATTTCAGATCAAATTATTGATTAAAATTACCATCGGCGGTCTCCTTTTTTCGCTAAAACACCAGATGTCAGGTCTATTTCTTCCACAATTATGTCCTAATTTCGAACCAAGTATTGAATGAAATTACCATCCCGGCGGGTGTCATACTTCCTTTCAAAATGCGAGATGTCAGGGTCTTCTTCCACAATGCATGTCCTATTCAGATCAGTAGATGAACTACCATCAGGCGAGTGTCCTTTTCAGCTAAAACACTGAATAGGGTCTTCTTCCACACAATTGCATGTCCTATTCAGATGGTATTGAATGAAATTACCATCAGTGCGGTTTTCGCTTTAAAACAAACCATATATCAAAGAGTTTTCCACTTACCGAAATGCTTGTCCTATTCGAGATCATGTGATAAATATGAAGTATTATTGGTAGGTGTCCTTTTCCTTTTACAAGAGAGACATAGCCTCTACCAACAAAGGAAGGGCACTGCAGACAAGATAATTCAACAATATAGAAGATGCTTTGAATCAGATCAGGGCCTGGGCTAGGGGCTTCTCTTGCGGATGTTGATCTTGGGAATATGTTTTCCCTGCCATTCTTGAAAGATTTTTTCTGCAGCATGCCACTGTCTCAGGGGAATACATACTGTTTGATGACAAAAGATGATACACACGGGCGCTGAGGACAACAACAAAAGAAACAAAGAAGCAAAACAAACAAAACAAAGACAAAAAACAACAACAAAAACCCATCGAGGCCCAACAAAACAAAACAAAACAAAAACACCCACAAAGGAAACACACATACCCCAAATAAAATAAAAGGAAATAAAGAAATTAAGTTAAAAAAAAACCCCCAAAAATAAAAGAAAAAATAATAAGAAAAACAAATAACAAACAAAGAGATAAACAACAAAACAAACCCAACAACGTTGTTTGAAGGATAATTTTTATCGGTATTTTGTGGCAGGACGTTTCGTTCCGGATGAGCGAATGATGCGGATAACATGGAACAAACAGTTATGGGATCTGGTTGGCTGGAATGAACGGAATGACACCGCGCCCGCAAATCACCCGCTCGTACGACGGTACGGAATGGCGGTTATACCAACCGAACCGTCATACGCTTTTCGCGGACGGTATCGTCATCTGGAATTTTCGGCGGATGAATGATGTTGCAAACATCGGCTGGAATCTCATCGCCGGATAACTCAGACGGCGTTGGTTTTGCCGGTAAATGGCAATAAACCGATGAACGTGGTGTTGACGTAGATTGGATATGGAATCGGATGGAAGCTGGAACGAACGGGCGCGGAATTGAATCAGGAACGGAATCGGTGCGCCGGTGAATAAATGGAACGCTTTCAGACCGAATATTGACATGTCTCTACGAAAACCCGGATTCGTCTGGTAACGGGCAGTGAACATATGGTGGATGGGAACTGAACGGCGTCCGATGATCATGAGCTGAAACCAGACGGGATGGTGACTCGAACATGGTTATGCTCAGGATGTGGGACGGAATGGATAATTCGGAATCAACGGATAGCCGTATGGTAACGGACTTATTGGGCCGGAACCGATACGAAATTGAACTGGATGAATATCAAATCGTTCGGTTTCCGTGAATCGAACATCAAATTTTACAAGCGGATCGGCGGCAATGATTCTTCAATGATGTTTGGTGGTTCGTGACGGTTTTGTTGCGATACGGTGGTTGAATACCGCTTTCGATCTGAACCGAACCGGGCTCATCGCCGGAACCGACTCGGAGGATGAGCAAAGAGCGCATATTGATCAAAACTGACGCCGTCGTTATGCATCCATTGTTGAAATGGAGGATGGAATATTTCCGCGTTCATAATGAACGGATCGACGGGGATCGTGGATATTAAACCGATGAAATATCATCAAACGGTACCGGGACATGGACGGATGGTATTCATGATATGGGGCATCCGCTTTCCTTCCATGCGCCGATCGAATACTGTTCATTATCGATGGATATCATACGACCATTGAGATCGAACCGCGTTTCATCGATCATATGCGCAACAAAACGCATAACGATAATGAAACTAAAGATGGATCTCGGCGCACGGCGACGACTAAAACTGGAACGGTCGGCTCAACATAACGGGCTTCGAACTGGGATTCTGTTTTGAAATCGGCAACATGACAGTTGAAACTCACAATTTCAGGACGATCGAAAGCGCGACTTCTTCCATAACGGAAACGGAACCTCAAACTGGAACAGGATTGAAACCGCCGCGTAGAACAAAACTCTGAACCTAAGACGATTCAGGCGCGTACCATGATACAAACTTCGATACTGAACGATCTGTTTGAAACAATGAGCAAACTCCGCGAAGGTTGTTTCGAAACCGATGAATACCATATGGACCGGGATCGAAAATCAATACTAACTGAACACTTCGCTGACGTAAATGGAATGATTGTGATCGTAAAGTCGATAACGGGATCGGGGTGACAGGTTCAGGTGCAGAAACTTTGTAATAAATCGGTTGGAGACGAAAAACTCGTTTCGTGCTGATATTATGCTTGAGGAATCATATCCTATTTTGTAGATCTCCTCTGGCCGCCAGTTCAGCAGTTAGTGAATGGCGGCTTCTGTATTCTCACAGTAAGCGTCGCCATGATGGTTCCACAATAATAGACAGCGGACACAAATTGTTGTGAAGATCCACCATACCGCCATTAGAAAAACGCCCTGGGTCGCCTGGTATAGTTGATCCAGCTCCTGATTGGTTGGACGCAGTTTATTTAGAGATAAAATGTGAGTCAACTCCTACCTATAGTTCGTGAATGAGTATTGTTTTACGCTGACACAATTCAGACAACTAACCGATGTGGGGAATCGAACTCAGATCTTACGGAATTTCAAGCGAAACCTGTCATCACTTTGCTACCCAAACGTTCCAACATCTAACTTCAAACATAACAAATATTCAGGTAAATCAACACGCATTATTTTGATTCTGATTTATTTAAATGAATGTCCATAAGAAGCCAAAATTGCAACGGGCGTAATTTTGTACTCTTTGTTGGAGTGAAATGTTAAGAAAACTGTAAAGGAAATATAAATATAAAATATTTAGGTAATTTCCTCATAAGTATATGCGCATCGAAGCAGACATGAGGCTATTCTGTATAGCCAAACACTTCGTAAAAAGCATCTTTTAACCTTATAACATGTCTAGCGGCAGTGTTGTTCATCGTGAAACAGTTTTGTTTCTTTTTGTATTGAACTGTTTCTCCTGATATCCCATAGAGTTGGACATAAAGAATTTTCTTGGATTTCATCTCCTTTATATATTTTTTCATTCTTTTGAATAAAGAGATGATGAAATCCCGAAAAATTTTGTATGTTCATCAAATAGCATCTTCTAAAACGCCGATCAAGCATCTTATCCCATAGAGTTGTTGTTGTGGGCAGTTGTGGGCTAGTAACTGCATTTGGATTTGGTGTGTACGCCTGATCTGGGAGTACATCTAGTTTATTCTAACCCAGTGTGAGTCAGACAAAATTCGAGAACAGAAACTTCTGGACGATTTTATAAAACAAAGAAGCAAACTCTTGCCTTGGTCATCTCACATTACATATCAGATGACAAAGAGGATCAACGGTTGTATGAAGATCACTCACTCTGGATACTCAGCCGTGACCTTTTTGACAACTTGGTTCTGCTGTAGCGAGGTGACTATAATCATAAATATCTTTACTACTGTAATAACTGCTTTCATGCTATAATGCCATTCTATTTGTAATCTCTTTAGACTGCCATTGTAATTCCTTTGAACGGATTTGTGATCTTGGTGTGTGTTGTTTTTTGTATCATTTAAAGAATACAACTGTCAAGTTTACAAAATTTCTTTGTTGTTTTCTCACATCTAATTCTTCTACAGATATTATTGCAAACGTTTTGTTTCAACTTTGGATTCCACAAGCTATCAAATATTATAACATTTTTGAAGAATCCTTTTTGAGGCTACCTGGTGCTGGTAACTTCTCTGATCAAACATAGAAATAAACATTGGATGTGGAATCTGTGAGTAAATATGGCTGTATGCCTCTTGCAGCAATCTCATATTCTAAGGATACCAAGGAAGGGCTTCACACACTATATATATCCATTTTGCGAATCATTACTTTACCACGGGGACAATTAACTCACTTTCCCCTTGACATTATAACTGCGCTATGGAATAACACGTACCTTGCTTTAAAGTAGCTCCATAAGTTTCAAAACAGTGTCGTCACTGCAATAGTTCCAGTTGAAGGTATTGCTCTGGGTATTTCAACGGAATCAGCATTCTTCTTTGTGCAGGCCATAGTCCTGATTTGAATGTACCTTACGCAAGATAGTAAAGCCGTAAAGACAACCATGGTTACTCCAAGAATGGTCAGGACGTGAGGTAGGAAAGGGCGGAGGAAGACCAACAGATGGTCCTGATCGGCATCTGCCTCCCTTCTTGTACAGAATCATCAGCTTGCTCTCTAACACAGGAGGCAGGATGTAATCAGCAGCAGGTTGCCGGTCACTGTGGATCGTCATCATCTCCGAGCAAGGTCAGGCTTCCTGCGAGGACAACTGAGTCTTAATATATTTGGGTCAAACATACATGATATTCTTCGGTAAGGAAGGATAACAATATATGGATGAACAACTTCTTTACTACAGCCCTCACTCTCATATATTGTTAACCTTCCCTACTGCTCCAATTTCTAAATGCCTCTCCTCATATTCATCGCAAGTATACCATAAAAACTGGTGTAATCACTGATCATTGATTATATTAGTCATCCCTACTTCGGACTTTTATACTCTAGTGGCATCTGTTTTGACAGATAATTAAGACTATTGATGTTTTCGCATCATATATATCCATATATGCATTAACTAGGCATTCTTAAACACTGCTTAATAATTAATATACATGAGTTTTCCAAGCCAGACAATTCTTATTGTTCTTGTATTTAAACTACAGTCGCATACCTTACACCCTCGTGGTAAATAGGTATTGAATTTAAAATTAGCCGAGAGCTATGTTTAATTACCTTACCCCTCCTTTGTAGCATCCCAAGAACGCCTGTCCAGGGACCCGTTGATGTCCCTACCCCACTCGTCCCCTCTTGGTGCAATGACGTTGTAGCTGTTGTGAAATATAAAGACTGGTTACAATATAAGAGGAAAGTGGTTTTGATTGCAAATAAAATGACCAGAAAATGTAACTATAATTCTACATGATACTTTTAGGAAAGAATTTCGTTTCTGACAGATATCTCTTTCATAGATATAGCGGCATACATATATTCAAATACTGTTTCGGCGGTTATTCTAAGGTTGGGGTTGAGGTTTTATATTTACCTGAAGTTTAGTTTTTCGGCCATGACTTTCAGAATGAGAAACTGCAGACCAACCACCTTCCGGTCATTGACAATCTCGTATCCCCAGTCATACGACATGTCCTGTTGAGATGAGAATCAAACTAAATGCTGTCCTTCATAAGAAGATGTGGACAATTGCATGGGATTTGATTTGATTGAAGCTTGTCATTCATTCTTTTGTTCTAACTGAGATAAATACTCCAGAACCTCAATATGAACTGCTTTTAAAACTGTAAACATCTATAGACTTTCATCAATAGCATATACGAGGTAGGGTCCTTTTGCTGATACTGATCATGTGTTAACAGACAAAGCTCATTTATATTGCAAAATACTGTTCATCATAAAAAATACTTCACGTGATCAAACAAAGGGAGATAACTCTATGGATATAATCACTTCTTCATAAATGGCATTCGTTGTAACAAAGAGGTTGTATATCCATAGAACTATATTCGTTATACTAACCTTTTAAATGTAACTTTAAAGAAGTTCCTGGACACAGATCAACATAACGGTAGTTCATGTAAAATAGTGTACATGCAGCCCCGTGTCTGCGGAACGAGTAACTAATCATCGACGTATTATCACTTGATAATTATATTCCATTAGAGGTAATGATCCAGAAGTTGATATTTATCTCTAAAACGAAACTGCCATGCTTTAAACTGAAAACAGTTTGCACATGAATATGTTAGGTTTACCTTCATGACAACGGTGAGTTGTCTGTCGTTATAGCCAAACTTTACATTGGGAACACATCTGGTTGATCCACAGACAAAGGTACGATCTGGAACTCCCGTCCTTTTGGATGGAATACCAGTGTCCATATTCTCGTTGTATTGTACTGGGTCAGTTGGGAGAGAGAAAAGGGCATTCATAAGTGCGTCCGTTGTGACGTGGAAACATGTCACGCCTCCAATCAGAACGATGTAATTTAAACAAAGAAAGCCTTTGAAAAGGCAACGTTAGAGGCACCTCAATTTAAATTAAAAAGGACGTGAGATGAGTTGGAGGGAGGGTGGAGGTGGGGTGGTGACGCTGATTTCCACAAATACGGTACTCTCATCTTCAGTTTATCACATTTCATATCAAAGGTCTTTGTCACCTTTGTCATGTCCAACCATGCCTTGAAATGAAGTACAGCGACGGACGTAGTCCCACTACCGGGCTAGAGTCTGTAAGCGCGGGTGGGTTCACAGTGATTACTAAGACGGTATTACATGTACGCTCAAGTGTGCTCTATTACGCATACAATCCTTTTATATTGAAAGTGTATTTATGCACAACTCGATTTCCGCATTAACTATGAAGTAACCAGGGACAATTATTTCGGATTACCCACATGGTCACGTGACTCCTAATTTGCTACAGCTGTGTACACTGGTCATTTGGAATTGCCAAAGTACAAAGAGACTTGGTGTCATTGGCTGAAGGTTCATTTTGAATAATCCAAGTGTATATTGTAGAGAGAAATTTCACTTGAGAGACAAATTCAGCCTGATTAACAGATAAAAACAAACTCAAAATCCTAAATATTCTATTAAATATCAGTATAGTACACGGCACGGCGTATCCTGTACCCAAGAATATCTGCTGTTTGATTTTTTCATACTCATTCCTGAAAAAGATGGATCGGTAACTATCGTGTGGTTAGCGCACAAAAGTTAAAAATGTAACGGGGATGGCTCTTTTACAACGACACAACTCCGTTGAGGCTGCAAGTTCCTTTTTATTACTGTAGTTTGTATATATTAATACAAGTCTGAAACAATGTATATGAATATATAACATTCCATCAAAATACCTATTTTATCACATTCATTCATTTCATTGCACATTGTTCAGATAATTAACAATCACAGCTCTATCACTGAACATATAAAAATAACTCAAAACAAATTGACATCACAAAATTAATGGTTCAGGTTCATATTAAGATCCTTAGGAATTATGGAACACCTTTGGCATCTTCAAAACAATGAAACATCAACGTGTCTTACCATCTATGGGACAACTTGCTTCAAACTGGCCACATGTTGTGAGGCACCAACAAAACACCAAGAACCTAAAATATGTATGTTTTAATTAGCATGGAAATGCTAATTCTCACCAGCAAAGTAAACGTACAAACTGTTTGGACTCAAACATTAATCTGAATCAATTGTAAGTGAAATTATTGACACCAACAATTTCTAACCATAGGTCAAAATATACCTCCACCAAATGCATAAATTCAGTTACAATAAATACTGAATTAACCTTTCAACAATTAAACATATTTTTGTAGTTTATTCCTTTTATATAAAACCAAATGTAACTAACCTGTAATTCACCAAAGTCACAGTCCACCACCCATGACTTTCAAACCACCTTGCCAGGTTGGGAGAAAGACAGCAAGTGAACAAACTTCACACTTTCCAAATGCAACTAAATTCAACATCCAATCAAGATGCGGCACATCTTCAGCCAATAAAAGCCAAGGACAAGACAGCAGACCTGACCTCATTAAGACTTGGCTAATTTGCATAGGAACTACTTTTGACCCATGACCCAGTGGTGACTATAAAAATCATGGACTTGTGAAAATGTAAACCTGTTCACTGACAATTGTATTATTGTTTAAGGTGTTATTAATTGATTCCAAACAGGAACATAAGACAAGACATATTAAAATAGATTGCTTTTCCAGAATATTTACTATTTGTATATTTTGTACTTGTTACATACTTGTTTTGTACTTGTTACACACTTCCTCCCCAGGGGAAAATGACGTCCTCGTCATTTCCATCAATCTTTTTATTACAGACAAGATTGTTTGTTTGACCTCAGAAGGAACAGTTTGAAAGAAATCAGATTGTGCTAAATCACACAGAACAATTGCTTTTTCAAGCCATTGTGGCGTTGAAACACTTTGCGAAATAAACTGACCTGATGTTAACCAATCTGGTTGACGTCGTATTCTACCAGAACGACGAGGCAACTGCTCTGCCTGAACCTCCTGAGCAGAGGAATCATCTGTCATTGAGGACTCGGTTGTTGCTGATTCAGCATCACTGGTTCTAATATCTATGATATCCTCTAAAGTAGGTGATACAACACACGGAGGGTCCATTGTAACCACAATCTCATCATCAGAACCAACCTCATCAGAACCAACCTCATCTACCTCATCGACAACTCCATCAATTACATCCTCAACAGAAACCTCTTGAACCTCTTCAGGAGCATGCTGTGGCAACGAAGTTCGTGTTCTTGGCTTTGGAACTGGTGCAACCTTTTCCTCTGAACACGGAAGAAACCCTATGGGTAGCAGATGATTCCTGTGAAGACATCTTTGCCTACCAGCTCGTTCCTCCCGTTGCACCCAAAATACTGGAATTCCAACATTAGGTTGATCAAGCACCACATACACCTGTTGTTCCCACTTATCAGAGATCTTATGTTTACCCTCAAAGGCAAGAGCACGAACCAAAACCCTATCTCCAACATGAAGAGTGGCTAAACGAGCTTTTTCATCATAATTTCGCTTTTGACGCTCCTGAGCTTTCTTTGTTGAACTAGACGCTAACTCATAAGATTCCTTCAAACGACCTCTCAGAGATTCAACATACTTTGACAACGAACACTGTTTATCACCAGTTTCTAACCCGAACGCTAAATCTATTGGCAAACGAGGATGGTGACCAAACATTAGAAAATGTGGAGAATAACCTGTAGTTTCATGACGTGTGCAATTGTATGCATGAACGAGTGGATTGACATGAGATTTCCAATCAGACTTTTGAGACGGTTGCAAGGTACCCAGCATATTCAACAAAGTGCGATTGAAACGTTCAGTGAGACCATTACCCATGGGGTGATACGGTGTGGTGTGGGATTTGTTCATACCTGTGAGAGAACACAATTCCCGAATGATCTTGCTCTCAAAATTCGCTCCTTGGTCGCTATGGATACGGGCTGGAATGCCATAATGCACAATGAACTGATTGAAAAAGAGCTTCAGCTGTTGTTTTTGCTGTCATATTTCGCGTCGGCACGGCCTGTGCATACTTCGTGAAATGGTCCGTAATGACCAAAATATGCTGAAAACCACCTTTTGATGATTCAAGACTCAGAAAATCCAAACAAACCAACTCCAATGGCTGTGTTGTCTGTATACTAACCAGCGATGTTTTAGAACCAGTAGGAGTTTTTCGACGCAAACACCTGGGACAACCACCAATCCAATCCTGCACATCCCTTACCATGCCTGGCCAGTAAAACCTGTCCTGTAAAAGAGATAAAGTGCGATTTCTACCAAGATGCCCCATGTCATTATGCAAATACTCCAAAGACTTCTCACGATACAAAGCTGGAAGAACAAGTTGGTTGATTGGTTTTCCATCTTTCTCACATTTCCTATACAACACTCCGTCAATCAAATGAAGGTGATCAAAAGTCTTACAGAAAGCAATCTCCTCAAAAGAACCATGAAACTTCTGCACCTTTGGTTTAGAACCAGACCGAACCTGTTTGATAACCCATTGGAGAACCCTATCCTCAGACTGTGCTTTCCGCCAGTCCCGCTTGGTCATATCACTTAAACTGGAACCAGAAACATCACATAATGTGTCAATGACAACATTTGAAGAGCCTAGACACTCAACATACGGCCGAGCATCCACAATCCCACAAATTGCCTGTACAGATTCTGTCGAAATCCGTTCTGTGTGAACTTGTCCCAACTCTTCCACCTGTCCTGGAACCCTCGATAACGCATCCGCATCCCCATTGGCCTTGCCAGGGCGATACCTAATGCTGAAATCATAAACTGCAAGTGTTGCAAGCCACCTATGACCAGTCGCATCAAGTTTAGCACTTGTTAAAACATAGGATAACGGGTTGTTATCTGTGAAAACCACAAAGTTGTGCCCATAAAGGTAATCATGAAACTTTTCACTTATTGACCATTTGAGACACAAAAACTCCAACTTATGAGCAGAATAATGTTGTTCTGATTTCTTGAGACCACGACTAGCGTAACTAATGACCCGTTTCTCTCCATCCTGAAACTGATAAAGAACAGCACCGAGACCTTTTGTGCTAGCATCAATATGCAATTCAAACGGCAAAGAAAAATCACAGAAACCAAGGATTGGAGGCGATGTTAATCTGTGCTTCAATTCCTGAAATGCGTGCTCCTGTGCTGTGTCCCATTTCCATACCGTATTAGCAGAATTCTTTCGTCTCTTCTTTGGAATGGGATTTGGAAGAACATCACACAATGGTCTGGAAATCTGAGAGAAATTGCGAACAAACCGACGGTAGTAACCTGCGAAACCAAGGAAACGTCTTACCTCCTCAGGCGATGATGGTGTCGGCCAATTCCGAATAGCCTCAACTTTCCCAGGATCAGGTTCTACTCCTCTCTCAGACACAATATGACCAACATAAGAGACTTTCCGTTTGAAAAAATGGCATTTCTTGGGAGCTAATTTCAAGTTGCTATCCCTGATTCTCTGGAAAACTTTACCCAGCCTGTCAAGATGCTCATCTAATGTCTTGGAAAACACAACAATGTCATCAATATACACCAGGCAAATACTGAGATGCAAATCCCCTAAACACTGCTCCATGAGACGTTGATACGTCGCAGGACTATTACACAAGCCAAATGGGAGACGGTTATATTCGAAAAACCCTAACGGTCCAACCGTAAATGCAGTTCTTTCTTTGTGCTCCTCTGTGATTTCAACTTGGTAATATCCAGATTTCATGTCCAGTTTGCTAAAGAAACTATTTCCACCCAAATTATCCAGAATTTCCTCAATTCTTGGCAGAGCATAAGAATCTTTCAATGTCCGAACGTTCAACTGTCTATAGTCGGTACACATCCTAAGTCTACCATCTTTACGCCTACACAAGACAACATTGGAAGACCATGGACTATGAGAAGGGCGGATAACGTCACAAGCTAACAACTGATTCAAATGTGACTTAACCTCATCAAACATGGAAGGCGGAATGCGTCTACACCTCTGCTTAAAAGGGACATCATCAGTCAACTCTATCCTATGCTTCACTGCAGATGAATGACCCAAGTCTAAATCATCTTTCGAGAAAATGTCACAATAACTTGAGATGAGATTTTGACCTAACCGTAACTCCTCAGGTGATAGTGTCTCTGTCTCAATCTCAATGCCCTCAGGAAGTGGAACAGACAAACCATCTACACCACTAAGTCCAACTACCTCACTTGTATTACAAGTGGGAGACTGAATATCCTCTACAGTAACTGGATGCAACTCACACAAAACAGACTTTGGAGGAACAACCACTGTCCTTGTTGTAACATTGTTAATACCCACTTTAACTGGCACATGATGGTTCTGAGAATAGATAAACACAGTTGGTTCAATGTCCAAATCACTAGGAATGACTGAACGGGGTGTAGCCTGCAACAGTGCACATGTCTGAGCACAACTAATGCGCTTATCAATAAAACCTTCAATGATCACACTACTGTTAGCAGGTATAACAATAGACTTTGACTCAGCACTTTTCACCAGAGCTAATCTGTAGTTCCGTTTCTGCAGTTCCTTATTCCGAATTACAATAGTACGGAAAGTGATGTACCAAGAGGTATGAATATTTGCATCCTGCAAAAACCTCGGACCCCTATCATTTCTACACCTGTCTATAATAGTCTGTAGTATGTTGGTACCCAACAGAATAGGAACAGTATGGTTATATCTGCTATCAGGTACTACCAAGAACACACAAGGTAATGGAGTCATATTGTCTACACCATGAGCCACTATATCTGTGATGACATATCCCAAATAAGGTAAACTTTGACCATCTGCACATTCTATCTCAAGAATTGTCTTAAGTGGATGAAGCGGAATATGACGGAAGTGTGAATTGTAATGACTTTCACTCATAGTGGAAACTGTAGAGCCTGTGTCTAACAAAGCCTTACTATAAACTCCTTCAACAGAAATGCTCCCTTCAGTTGGCTCTCCACAAAGACCTGTTGGCAAACCAAGACCTGGTGGGGACAGTGATTTACTATGTGGGTTTACGGACGTCCCCTTCTCATAAACCCTCTCCTGTTTAAACCTCTTCCCCTGAAATGATCCAACTTCACTCTGCACCCATACTGCACATGACCATATTGTCCACAACGATAACACTTAACACCCTGATCATCATCCTCAACAACATCACCCTGAACAGTAACAGTGCCTGTATTTTGTTGTGAAGAATAACTTCGACCCTGAGACCAACAACCTCGTGACCTAGAACTGGGTTTACCTGAAGTGGAAACATAATCACGCAGTGATTTAACCTCAGCAGCAAGTTGTTTCACAACACCAACAAGTTCGGAAGTGTCTGAAGATGTAGCAGCTTTAGCAGTTTGCTTTACTTTAGGAATGTCAGTGTTAACCATCGTGGAGGAGCGTGCTTCGTCGATACGTCGCATCTCGGCTCTCAAATCATCAAAGATTTAACTGAATCAAACTTATGACCAGAAGCATCTTTAAGAGGTTGCAACATACCTTCCCAAAATACAGAGCATAGTGCTTCTTGACTCTTATGCAATGCACCAGCCACGATGGCTCGAGCATACAGCTCTTCCACGACAACCCCATTCCTGAACAGACTCTCCCTCCCTCTGTTTTGCACTATAAAGGCACCAACCAAAGAGGTTTTCTCTTGTACAGTCCCATATATGCTGTGAACCTTTGACAACAGCTCATCCACACTGGAATCAGTACTCATACAAAGCATGATGTTACTCGCTTTCCCTTTTAGCGACCGAATGATAGCATTCTTAAGTACAGAAGGAGAATACTCCTTGTCATGTAATAACCGATCAACTTCATACCGCCAAACAGCATATGACACCTCACCCTTGCCTGTCTCACCCATAAATGTCGAGATCTTAGGCGGCTGGTTAACTGTGATAGAAGGGACTACTGATGCTGATGGAGCAGGAGACTCTCCCTGAGCTGCCAGATAATCTGTCATCCAACGTTTAAAATACATCAGGATTATCAGCCTTAGGCTTAACACCCATCTCCTCTATGGTTTTTACTAGAATTTTAACATCTTCCTCTTCCATTGATGCCATATTTCTAGACCACACACCAGACCCTAGCCAAAATATTGCAGCAAGGAAGACCAGAATAATACTAAACCCCATGAAGTTACCCAAAAACCTAAGCAATACCTAAGTCTAATTGTTACTTTAAGTGATAACCTACATCTTGAGTGTCAACCTTGTCTACATGCTAGAAGTACTAGCAAGTGGCAGTGTCTAGAAAAATGTATGGTGCAAATCAGTCAGGCATGTCAAAGTAGTGTCTTAGTCTGGATTTTTGTCTAAAATGAATGACACAGATTTCACATGACAACAACTAAAATATAACAAAATCAAGGCAAAACACATCAATACATACAGCCTCAAAATGCAATCACAATTTCAAGAAATCACATACAGCATATCACTAATACATGAATAAAATTCGGTACCAGGCCACATGCCTGAAAACAGTCAGGAGCAATAAATAGCTCACAGGAAACTTAACCAAACCTGCAGAGGTTTTCAATTCTTTGAAGAGAGTCGTCCTTGGGGTACATATTATGCATTTTCCGGCTGAAAAATGTCCTGTGACAGTTGTATCAATGTTTTTTGAATAAAAAGATTGTACAATAAATAAACTCTTTTATTTATTATACGGACCCTACCTCACGGAGTTACCTCCCTTAGCGCATGCGCACCAACTGGGTAGGCTCCTAGACCCGTATCATCATTCCTTCTGCTGAATTCTTATCAGTGAACAGAATTGCGGGGAGGTGGGAGGCCCTACCCCAAGGACGACTCTCTTCAAAGAATTGAAAACCTCTGCAGGTTTGGTTAATTCTTTTTCAGAGAGATCGTCCTTGGGGTACATATTATGCATAAACACAGACTCCCAAAGACCGGAGGCCAGGGAGGAGGGAATTCTGTCCAAGCACACTCAAAATATAGCGATCGTATCATGGAAAAAAATTGAACAGACGCCATAACACTCACCTGTCACTCGACCCAGTTTCGCTTCCGCGAGAGGCATTATGGGAGGGGAACTGACAGGGAGGATTTGTGCTCAAAGACGACCTCTAGCATAATGAGACATTGCACGTAGTGCGAATATCAACGAAATCCGACCCACTAAGTGGCTTCTTTCATGAGAGCACCGTAGGGGGAAAACAAAAATACCACTCACTAACGATACAGTAACTCCGTAGAGAATCGAAAGGGGGTACAGGTTCTCTGAGTGAGCTCACATTAGCAGACATGTCAATAATGGAATCTTATTGTACAGTAGCGTCAAAACAAACCAATAAACCAAGACTCACTCGGTCAGGGTGGCAGGACACTGTCCACTGGAGAGAACAGTACGGCCAAAGTTTGCGCGATTACGACGGGAATGCGTATCGAGCTGATAATGGCGTATAAACGTGCTTGGCCGGCTCCAAATAGCGGCGGAGCAGATCTCTTCAATGGGGAGTGCCGATGCAAAAGCTTTGATGCGGCTACTGCCCTGACCGAGTGAGCCTTCAACCCCTCAGGGGGAGGCTTGCCCTTAGCCTGATAAGCGGCACAAATACACGATACTAGCCAGCGAGACAAAGTCTGCTTGCTCGCTGGCAGACCAGCCTTCCCGCCACCGTAACAACAGAACAGCTGGGTACCCGTACGGATCCCCTGCGTTCGTTTGAGATAGACTTTGAGCGTCTTACGGACATCCAACGGGTGAGTGCTCGTAGGAGTGGTCCCCGATGTGGAAGGCTGGGTAAGAGTAGGAAGTTCGATAGGAGCTGTCACATGGAAAGCGTGATCGACCTTCGGTCGGTAAGTATCTGGGAGGCGAATACTGACACGATCCGTGTGAAACACAGTCAGCGCCGGGTCGGACGACATAGCATGTAAATCGCCGACTCTTCGACCAGATGTTACCGCCACCAGAAAAACAGCTTTCCAGGTCAACAACTGAATGGAAATAGCCGATAGGTGTGAGAAAGTGGGACCGGACAGCCAATCGAGCACGATCGACAAATCCCAAGGTGGACTGGTTCGCCTGAGAGCAGGTCGAATCCGTTCCGCGCCAGCGAGAAAGCGCTGTACGAGAGGGTGCTGCCCCAGAAGAGCACCATCGACAGGGGTGTGAAAAGTGGAAATAGCGGTGGAGTAGCCGCGAATGGTCGAAGCCGCCAGGCCTTCTTCCAAACGAGCTTGCAAAAACTCCAATACTCGGACTAAATCCGCAGAAAAGGGATCTGCAATCCCCTTATCTGAACACCAGCGCGCATAGCGGGACCACCTATCCTCGTACTGAACGTTTGTCGAATCCCGCCTCGAAGCCAGAATTGTGTCTGCAACTGCTGCAGGAATTCCGCGTGCCTCGAGGTTAGACCTGACAGAGGCCAAGCCACCCACTGAATCCGTGGATTTGGGTGGGGCGCTCCGTTCTGAGTGAGAATGTCCGGTCGCAAAGGTAATAGAACAGGAGGCTGAGCCAGAAACCTGAGAATTACCGGAAACCAGCTCTGTGACGGCCAAAGCGGTGCCAGTAGCACAAGTAGCCGAGCTGGCTGGGTGGACAGCTGTGAAAGGACACGGGGAATGAGTGGTAATGGCGGGAACGCCCAGAGCACTTTGCCCGTCCAATCCAGCAGGAAGGCGTCGGCAGCCAACGCCCCTGGGTCGGTATCCGAGAGCAGAACACGGGTGTCTGATGCGTCCCGCGGACGCAAACAGATCCACCTCGAACGACCCATTACAACTGGGAGATTACTGTGAATATCTGCCTGTCGAGCATCCACTCGTGCGGGGCCAGGATCCGGCGAGAGAGCGCATCTGCTCGCACGTTCTCCAGCCCGGGAGATAAACAGGGAGTACCTGACAATCGTACTGGTCGCTCCAGAGGAGAAAGTCCCAGCGCTTCCGGAGGGCGCTGGGGACACCGTGCCTCCCTGCTTCAGGATGTACGACATGGCCGTCTGGTTGTCTAACTGAAGACGGACTACCTGGCCACGGACATGCTCTCTGAAGCGCTCGAATACCAACCGCACAGCTCTCAGTTCCAACACGTTGATGTGAAGGTGAGCTTCGGCTTCGGACCAGAGTCCGGAAGCCGACAGACTGCCCAGAACGCCCCCCCAGCCCGTGAGGGACGCATCTGTCTGAACTGTGAGAGCTGGCGTCGGGATTTCCAAGGGGAACCCCTGGTGAGATTCCCGACATTTGTCCACCACTGAAGGTGAGGTGTCAACCACTCGGGGACTGTGAGACTGCGCTCCAGATCCTCCGTGTGAGTCCACAGCCGAGCCAAAGCTTGCTGTATGGGACGCATCCTCAAGCAGCGCCCGCCACACTACAGAGATCGTCGCCGCCATATGGCCCAGTAGAGGCGGAGCCAAGTCCGTGCTGGTGCCTGGGGCTGGGAGAGGAATGAAGAGACCATCTCCCGAACTCTGGTGACCCGGTCGGGCGACAAAGGAAACGAGATCCTTGTTCGTTTGGAATCGCGCTCCAAGAAAAATCCAAGTCCTGGGTGGGTACCAGGTCGGATTTCTTGAGGTTGATGATCCACCCCAGTCGAGTTAGAATGTCTATCACTGTGTGAGTAGCATCTTGACTCGCTGGCTGTGTTAGTGCTCCGAGCAACCAGTCGTCTAGGTAAGGGTAACAACGCCTTCCTTGCGAGCGAGCTAGGGTAGCTGGGACTAACATGAGCTTGGTGAACACCCTTGGGGCAGTCGATATGCCGAAGGGAGCACCCTGAATTGGTAATACATCCCGTCGTAAAGAGAACCGAAGGTACTGCTTGAACGAGGGATGTATGGGTACATACAGAATACGCATCCTTTAGGTCGATTGACGTGAGCCAATCGCCGGGCTGAACAGATGAGATCACCGAGCGCAGTGTCTCCATCTTGAAGGATGGTACTTCGAGCATGCGATTCAACCCCTTGAGGTTGAGAATCGGACGGAACCCGCCGTCTTTCTTCGGGACGAGGAAGTACGTGGAATAAAATCCCGCCTGTTCCTCTCCCGGTGGAATGCGCTCGATTGCGGACTTGTCCAGCAGAGCCTGAACCGTCGCGCAATATGTCGCCCCTGGCGACATGGCGGCACGGAGTCGCGGCGTATGCCGGTGAAGTCGGGCGGACCTCGCTTCCACAGTGGGAGATGGCCTATGCTGACCGTGGCCAGCACCCAAGCGTTGTTGGTAGCCTTCTCCCATTCCGGCAGGAATAGAGAGAGGCGGCCTCCCACTGGGATATGGGGTAGGAGCGCGTGTGTAGACCCGAGTAGCGGAGCTGACTGGGCGTGACACACGGCTTGAGCGGCAGCCTGATGGGTTAACGGGAGGTCGGGGCAGACCTCCCGCGCCCGCGAAAAGGCTGGGAGCTAGTCGAGGACTGCTCCTTGCCCCTACCCTTGGCGGACCTGTTCCTCCGCCTACCCCTACCAAGCGGCCGAAGCCAGCCGGCAGACTCGGGTGTAGGCTGCACCCCGGCGGAGGAAGGTGGCACGGGAGCGCGGGGGCGAGACACCCGCGGGTGCTCCAACAAGGCCTTAGAGTCCTTGAAGGAGGTAGCTGCAGCGGCAGCCTCCCGTATGACCTGCTGGGCCCTGGAAAGAGGGTCGCTCCCAGACGGAAAGGGAGGGCCAGCAAGGTCTGCTGTGTTGCTGCCGAGTACCTAGACGTCGACAGCCACAGCCGGCGCATCCCCATGACTGCGCACATCACCGTCGACGCAGCAGACCGCAAAGAGTGGCGAGGTGAGCCTGCACTTCCGAAAGCTGACGGAGCAGCACGACATGCGGCGACACGTCGCCAGCATGCCCCTCCGCCTCCAGGGCCGACCTCTGAACCGAGGTGAGGTAGGCCTCATGGACCACCACCCGCACCTGCTGCATCGCGTTCCGGTAGACCTCCTCGTAGGTCCGGTACGCGTGCCGCAGGGGGGCGCCCGCGAGGGCAAAAGGTGGAGTTAGGCGCCCTTGCCGAGCAGCCGGAGCTGCTCCGGAGGAAGCCGAGCCTCCCCCCAGGGCGACGGAAGTGAAAACACATTCGTCAACAATTGGTACAACGAACAGGGAATCCTCCCCAAGCTGGTAGCGCCGCACGAGTTCAGGTAAGTCAAACCTTACTCGGGCACCAGACAAGAGGGGATCGACCACGTCCGAGACCAACGATGGCAGAATGCGGAGCTGCGTCTGTGAGGGTTGCCTAGGGGCAAACGCCTCGCCAGGCAAGCGGAACTCAGTCGAGTCCACGCAACCAGCAGGCACCGCGGCCTGGGGTAGGCCCTCGGCAATTCTCTGCCGGACCTCCCGCAAGGCCGAAGCAAAACGGAAGCCGCCGTCATGCTCCTCGACCTCCCCAAGCTCCATTGCCTCGGCGTCCGAGCCCGAGTCAGAGGCTGGGTCTCCTCCGTAAGAGGACCCTAACCCCGACCCGGTGGACTGCCTAACGCTAGGAACCACAGGAAGGGAAGAACAGACAGACTGCTCCACGTCAGCGCCAGCCGGCGTGCGTGGACCCCGGTCCCGAGACGCTGGAGGCAGGCCAGGCAGAACTGGTGCCTCCGCTCTCATGGGGCGGGTGTGCGCAAGGACCGGAATACCAGGAATACTCAACGGCCCTCGCGCGCGAGCTCCGAGGGGGGGACTGGGAGCACCTCCCTCTCCGGAGCAGCCGAGGCGTCCGGATCCGAAGCCAGAGGCAACGGATCTACAGACGCCTCAAGGCCGAGGGATCGAGCCGAGCCCGGCGATCCCACCCCCGGACTCTCCGCCCCCCGTCCGGAGTGGGTGAGGAACTCCTGCCGGAGACCTCCAACCGACTCACGAACGAAGGACTTCATCGAGTCCATCTGCTGCTGAAACATAGACTCCATCAGTGACATGTCAAAACCACTCGAAGTGGCAGGAGAGGGGGAAGGGCCACGGGATTTTTTTCCCTTTTTTGACACACGTTTGGACTTAGACGGGGGAACCTGCGTCAGGTCCCCTCCCGCCTCACGCATTTCGCGATAGAACAAGGTGTCGGCAGCCCGCCTCTTCTGGGCCCGGGGGGAAAAGGCCAGACAAATAGGACAGGAGTCAGCCTCATGGCCTGTCTTCTCCAGACAGGCCACGCAACTGGTATGACTGTCGGCCCGGGGGATACTCCCCTCACAGACCGAACAGCATGAAAAGGCCTGAAACAAACACGCAAACATGTTAGTTAACGGCGGCCAGCAGCATATAAACACGTAGAAAACATTGAAAAACTACGTGAAGGTTACCACGGAAAGTAATAGTTGGTTTTAATACGCAATATTACGACCACATGGCACGCTAAACTTCCCGCCATGGCAGAGCAACACGTGCGTAACCACGGGAAAGTTCGCGTATTTTGTATTAATACAAAGTCACAATTATGAAACAACCAACTGTAAAGCTTTACTGTTCTTGTTTTAGACAAATAAAGACCATACATACAGGTGGTGTCTCAGACATAGTCTCTTTTAACAGCGCCGTACGGCTCATGAATGGGTTACTCAAAACACGTCTGTTCACGGCCGTGACAGCAGAAGGAATGATGATACGGGTCTAGGAGCCTACCCAGTTGGTGCGCATGCGCTAAGGGAGGTAACTCCGTGAGGTAGGGTCCGTATAATAAATAAAAGAGTTTATTTATTGTACAATCTTTTTATTCAAAAAACATTGATACAACTGTCACAGGACATTTTTCAGCCGGAAAATGCATAATATGTACCCCAAGGACGATCTCTCTGAAAAAGAATCTGTAGTTTGTATAAATACAAGTCTGAAACAATGTATATGAATATATAACATTCCATCACAATACCTATTTTATCACATTCATTCATTTCATTGCACATTGTTCAGATAATTAACAATCACAGCTCTACCATTGAACATATAAAAAATAACTCAAAACAAATCGACATCACAAAATTAATGGTTCAGGTTCATATTAAGATCCTTAGGAATTATGGAACACCTTTGGCATCTTCAAAACAATGAAACATCAACGTGTCTTACCATCTATGGGACAACTTGCTTCAAACTGGCCACATGTTGTGAGGCACCAACAAAACACCAAGAACCTAAAATATGTATGTTTTAATTAGCATGGAAATGCTAATTCTCACCAGCAAAGTAAACGTACAAACTGTTTGGACTCAAACATTAATCTGAATCAATTGTAAGTGAAATTATTGACACCAATAATTTCTAACCATAGGTCAAAATATACCTCCACCAAATGCATAAATTCAGTTGCAATAAATACTGAATTAACCTTTCAACAATTAAACATATTTTTGTAGTTTATTCCTTTTATATAAAACCAATTGTAACTAACCTGTAATTCACCAAAGTCACAATCCACCACCCATGACTTTCAAACCACCTTGCCAGGTTGGGAGAAAGACAGCAAGTGAACAAACTTCACACTTTCCAAATGCAACTAAATTCAACATCCAATCAAGATGCTGCACATCTTCAGCCAATAAAACCAAGGACAAGACAGCAGACCTGACCTCATTAAGACTTGGCTAATTTGCATAGGAACTACTTTTGACCCATGACCCAGTGGTGACTATAAATAAATCATGGACTTGTGAAAATGTAAACCTTTTCACTGACAATTGTATTATTGTTTAAGGTGGTATTAATTGATTCCAAACAGGAACATAAGACAAGACATATTAAAATAGATTGCTTTTCCAGAATATTTACTATTTGTTTATTTTGTACTTTTGTTACACACTTGTATTTGTTAAACACTTGTTAGGTACTTTGTTACAGAAATGCTTTTTAACGTAAAGCAAATACCAACGGCGAATCTGTTATCGCAATAAACCAGATTTTTGTTTCTTACTTACTTTATATGAAAACATATTTACTGTCAATACACTGATATTTCACAACAGAAATCAAGAGCAGCTGATCGTCGTGGAGCAGGATACCCACACAAAGTCGCTGTTGAACATTGGTTGAAGATGGAGACCAGTTCGATGTTGCTGAATCTGTGATATCCACGCGCTGTGACATTGTCCTGATTCACAGTGCCGCAGTAAGAGATACCTACCTGTCCACACTCTTTATTGTCTGTGTAGTAGGCGTCATAGATGGCGATCGAGCGGTTGCGTCTGCATCTGATGTTATGCTGAGTGCAGGATTGACCAGGGCTTCCAAAACATGCTTTACTTGTCTTTGTTGCATCTACATGAACGACACCTCACATCACGAATGTATGAACATTTACGAGGAACGTTGTTTGAAAGTGGTATCTATGAGTACTAAAACACTGCCCACATTGTTCATAACATAATAATTTTCGCAAGTATACTGACACATTGTGGACGATAGGAATAACGTAGTGGTCGGAAATGACATACGGATATGATGTATATTGTACGCTTAGGTCTTTGCGAGCATGATGTAACGGTTGGCTTTATCGATGCTACAAACCATGTGATATCTTTTGTACCATTACCCAATATGCAAATGAGTTCGCACCATACATAAGTGCAATACCTCCATTTCTTAACATGTTATTAGCTTATGGGAACGGTGAGACTGGTAGCGACAATGTCGACTAAAACGACTCGTAGTAAAACGTAAAGACTTTTGTGTTCATCTCGTATTCAGCGAGATTCTCACGTGAATGTTTAGGCACCATAAATTCATCAAGTGAGGAAGATACGCCAGCAAAAGGAAGCATAGATCGATTTGGATTCACAGATGGATTCTCGGCATAAAACGGCTTGCGCGTACGTTCAGCTGCTTCAAGAGGTAGGCCAAAGAAAACCTCAGGTAAAAAATGACTAATATAATAACTTGTGATTCATATTAGGTGAACACAATGTGTCGGGCGCAAATAGGCCTCTTATAGGCTCAAGTCACCCAAACTATAACACCACCACCACCACCACGATCAGACCTAAGCGCGCACTTTGGTCAAGTGCTTGCGACTTGTAACACGAATTATAGGACAAGTCCAGTGTCTTAACACGGGTGCAAATCGTGTTTGTGATCTAACGTTGCGATTGTGTTCCATGGGGTGTTGCACAGTAAGACAATTTAGGGGCTCCATTGATATGTTGCACAGTATGTCAATTCAGGATTCACGATCAGGATGGCTTCCCCTTATCCACATGAGGGATAACGATGGAACAAAAGAACATTAGCAAGGACCTACAAGTATGAATTTACTCTGAAGTTTGACGTCGTGGGTCCTCAACTGGCACAAGAGCATTGATAATCTTGAAATTACAACACAATCAATACATTCTCAAATTTGGCCTACGACCCCTTCGTCCGCGCCCCAAATACTCGGAGGTAACATCCATTACACTGCAAATAGTATGCTTAATGCCATGTTGTGTATTCAGAACTATAAATTTGATCAACTGAAAACCCCAAACCATACACGTAAAGCATATTGCGCAAATGAACCAAAAGATTACACAAATATAGTCATTATAACAGAAAATTAGGTTTAATGTGGTCACGAATATATTGCAATTCGTGCGCTCGTCCGATTGCAATGCAACTTGAAGAAGCACCAGGCCATTGTGAAACTAGGCTCACCCCGTAGCTTTACTGTTTGTAGCCCTTATTATAACACTCACCTTAACGTGACATTAACTACACGATAAGGTGTGAGCTCTTACAGGTTTCATGTAAACGTCTTGGCTTTTATAGTCAAATAAACATTGCTGGGTGACTGTTACACGGATGTAGAAACTCCATTGTATTTTATTGCAATGAGGATATTACATGTTCTTTGTTACTTGTCACTATGTACAGGTGAAAGGCTAATTATCGGTTGTTCACCAAATATTCCTTGTCTCAATGTATATGTAAGATTTACCTGTACAAATTGATGGAAGAATGTAGCAAAAGGAGGTTATACATGTCCAAACGACCAGAGACTTTGCCATAACGTTGATTGCTCAACTCGCCAAGTTATCTTGAAAGATACAGAGCACGGTCTGCATTATAACTTACTTCCTGGTTATATCCGGCTAAATGTAGGTCAAGTAGTACAGGTGAGTAACAACGCGATATGCATTCACCCAACACGTTATCAAGAGTGGTGCGAGAGATAGTTCGCACAATGAGGATTTGTTCAGCCCTTAGCGACTTAAGGCTAGATTGACATACAATAGTAAAACATTGCCGCCGCACTGATAATTCTCCGCGAAGAAAAACAAGTTATCCGCGAAGCAGTTGTGAATCTTTCTTTCTACCTCTGTAAAAGGACCACATTGCATGGTAATGTGAAACTACTGCACTTACTAATGAGGAAAATACCGTCACGTACTTTGAGATCTAATGTCACAGGATACCTGGACAGCAGTGGTCACACAGATAGGTCGTATTACATGTAGTTAACATCGACGACAAATACAAACATCCCCATTAAATGTTTCTACAACGCATGCATGTGCGACAACAGACAACTGCCTCAAACCCAAAGCTTTTGAAAATGTTCTTCTTTGTTGAAGACAGGTACAGGACGTTTGGAAGTCTGTTCTTACATCCACCAAGGTGAAATATGTTTCACTTACACACCGTTGTTACAACTATTATAGGCATGAGATTATGGTACTTGCCACAATAAGAGATATACAATTAACATTATTAATGACAGGTGATTAAGGGGGCAGAAGATACAAATTATGAGAGATTTAATAAAATATTTAAGATATGAAGTGATTAATAACGTTGTAAGGTAGGAAGTAAGGTAGAAAGTCAGTAACGTAGGCAATGAACATGAAAGTAGGTCGTTGGAGCTGTTGAGGGCAGGGTGAAGTGACTCATAGCTTAGATAGAGAAAAAACTACTATACTATCAAGATGGAGCGACGTTCCTGGTACTCTACGAGCCATATATGGTTAGGGGAGAGAGACTCTGAGATTCCTGGAATCCACCTCACGGTCGTACAAATATGGTAGTGGGGGTACGAAATAGAGGTGGGGAGAGTGATAGAGGGTCAGGTTATGGGTTATTGACCAATTAAAAAATGAAAAAGGGTGTTGGCTGTGACGTAGGTACCCAGGTTTAAGCGGGGCAAAGCTGAGAGACGGCAGTCTGGTGCGGGCCTACTCTTGCTGTTGGTCACTAGGAATCGTCTCAGAAATTATCTTGAAGCACCAGCATTTGGCTTAAGACTGAAGCTTTGCGGCTGAAGTCTTATAGAGTGACCATAGAGTAGGTTGACCAGCAACACAGTGGTAATAAAACTGTTGAACGAAGATCATCGTCTTGTGTTTGCTGGATGGACTACGGTAAAGTTCCAAGGCCCCCGGGTACTGACACTGTACCTTCCTCGCACATCCCTTATCGTCAGGACCGAAGTACGGGGTATACCGTAGTCCAGGTAACGACACACCATCCCAGGTGCGGGATACTGACAGGTAAAATTCCATCTACCTGCCAGGTAAAGGTGCTAGTCGGAACGCCTTGAAACAACTACATACACTGACAAACATCAGTAGTCGTCTTAGGTGTGTCTCGCCCTGTTAAAAAGTGTACAAACGTTTATTTTTTCCTTGACCGGCAGAGGTTTGAGTACAAGCGAACAACACAAAACCCCAAAATATATAATCTTGTATATGGAATAACTATATTTTATGAGCATATTGCATTAGGTATTTATATAACGTTCAGCATATTTTGTCACATCCGACGAGTGACGTTTATCGTGACAGGTCAAAATGTCTTGTAAATACTAGTAGGCCATGGACATTTCCTTTTGTCTTTTGAGTACAAATATTACTGCCAGACAAGTAACTGAAAGAAATTCTTGTTTATTGTATAACTGAATATAACCTGCTGTACAAAGTTTGAATGGAAGACTGAATTTGGTTTTACCCCATTTATGATAATATTCAAGCCATATCAAGACATCCAGTCTTCGAGCATAACAAAACTAACGACCAGACTACTTCATCATTTACGTTAATATACAGGAAAGGACACAGGGCATCAGTTGTAAAAGTGCATCATTCATTAAGCTATTTGGCAACCAATCCTTATCTCTCAACTTTTAACTATACGGGTAACGTATACGGGGTCGTGGTTTTGCGAGCTGTCATAGGCGCCAGGCTAGTGATCCAGCGAGCTTGGAGGTGCCGGGATCGAGCCCACCTGTGACCAGGCGTAAAACCTTGGAGCCAACTTTGCGTGCAGACTCGTTCAGTGTTGTCACAACTCCTAGTGTACAGTACACAACCCTGTGCACTTAAAAGAACCCACGAATCATTTGGTTTATGACCAGATGGTGGACACATGAATACGTGCAAACACCTAGTTGCGGGTACAGCAACGTGCAGTGACAAAGTATGTCTCCCAGTCCACCCAGCTGTGAATGGGTACCTTTAAAGGAGTGCGCCTAGTTGCAGCAAGAGTTGTATGGTTCCCCAGGAGTTGAGATCGATAATATGATGTGCCGCTGAATTGCCATGCAATTGATCGATTGACATCCAACTTTGAGCATGCATGTGGGATGGACTATAGTGCTATATAAATATCCAAATATAATAATCATAAACACATGCTGGTTATTTCTCATTAACAAAACGCGACCTGATATACCCAGTCTTGATATACTTGACATGTTCAATCCGTTTCATCATGATGTTGCAAGAAGATCATCCACAATGACATACATGCACTACAATGCCTTACAAGTTCTCCATCGAAATGTTACGATTGCATATAGACTGAAAGTGTAGGTATTTGAGATGCAATACTTACCAATTGTATGTATGCAGCTTCGGTTTTGTTTGGTTGGCTGGTTTGTTGTTTAACGCCGCTTTCAGCAATATTCCAGCTCTATGGCGTGTAAATAAAGGAGTCTGGACCAGACAGCACAAACATCGCTCTACGCAACTGGGATACGATGACGCGTGTGAACCACGTCAGCGAGTCTGTCCACCCGATGCCATTGTTCGCCCTCATACATCGAGTATGTCTTGCTGAAGATCAATTCTAATCCGCATCTTCACGGGTCTATGCAGCCTGTTTTTTCTGTATCTGAATGGAGCACTTAAATATAATTTGCTGACTTTGTGATAAAATATTGAACTCTTGTTAAGAATAAAAAAGAGGACAAGTAATATGTGTACGTGTACCTTTAATGAAGGTCTTTGACACTAGCGCTTTGCAAATGTATGTATATATATGTATGTATGTATGTATGTATGTATGTATGTATGTATGTGTGTGTGTGTGTGTGTGTGTGTGTGTGTGTATGTATATGTATGTATGTATATGTATAAAAAAAGTAATAATGGTCATTTATTCTTCTCAAACTTCATCATTTAAAAAAAAACTGTACTGAAGAAATATAGTTTATCTAGTTGGGGTGGTACAAGCAAAGGCGTGCGTAGCAGTGTTCGTGTCAGTGCGTAGGGTAAATATTTGTAGTATATGTACTGAATACTGACGTTCTAAAGTTATAACATTCTTGTGTTTCACATCCTTGTTAGCAAAGTTGAAAGGAGTCAGTGGAACGTTTTGGCCGTAGATCGTATAATATTACCTGAATGTGCACAAAACGAACTCATCTTTCCGAGAAGCATCTTTATCGACGAAGGAAGAGAGATAACTCTACATACAAATTCTACATTGTACAAGATTAGTATTCACAGGATAGATTATATCCGTCACTGTAGGACTGAGGACTGTATGTTTCATACTATTTACACAGACACGTCATATAACGATATATATCGAACATTCAGGTATGAAAAGCTAAGTCGGTTCAAGTAAGCTTTCAGCAGATTCCTGTGGCTGTTGAAAAATGATGGATGCTTTTGACAGAATCTGACCCTGAAGTTTCACTATCTATTAACTGTTTATGTACAAGAAGTATGGAGCATATCACAAATCTGAACCAAAACTATATCAAGTGATTGTTTTTCTTCTGTCATTATTAGGCCTTATAGTGAGATTGTCCAATCAGCGAGCAGAACTACTGACCTATCATATAATCAGTAAAATCTAAGATGGGTCTCACGGACCTCAAAGTAGACCCTGTATCGTCTGTAACAGCCATCTTGAATTTTCCTACACCCACTTCACTCATTTCACATGAAAAGTCTGGTATATATATTTGGTATTTGGTACTGTTTTCTATAAGGAATAATTCCGAGTTAGGAAATTAATTGAAAATAATCAAGTTCAAGATTTCATTAATAGGATTAAATTAAACATTTCACCAAGGTTTAATGAGTTGTAAAATCAAAGACTGAACTCAACCCCAAAATGTACCCCAATCTCTACTTTACTAACAATGTGTAATCGTAAATATCCCAAGCATTGAAGGTATCATGTTTCAACCTAAAAAGTAATAAAATCTCTAGTTTCCGGAGAAGGTGTAAATATAACAAGCGTTGAACATATGATGTACACTTAGTTATCCGCCTTGCAGCATGTTTTCATTGTTTTGGTCGGGTTGTTTTTATCGACGCACACATCAATTTTTCGTAACATTCAAACATGAATAACATCAAAAGTATGAATATTTATGAAATTGTTCTAATTGTTGTGGCCTGTGTACGCTTAAACACGATCCACTCTTATCATGAGCATCTTACCTTTCAAATCAATAAAGAAAACCTATTTCAGTATTTCCTCATATAAAGTCCTCTAAAGGAGACGATGTACGTGAATGTTGTAAGCTAAATACAGGAGCTGGTGGTGAAGAATTGAAAACGTACTGAAACCATAGAACTCAACATTCAAAATATAGTATCCACGAGCACTAAAATGGAACCTGGAAACAGTTGCCACAACGTGTATTACATAATCTGTATTTTTATGTACTATTTTTAAATATGAAGACAAACTAAGTTTGAAAACTCGATACAAACCGATGAATGAGAATGTTGCATAATTCTGCCAAATATTCATTTTAAGCTGTGAACATAATTGTGTAAACAGTAATAGTGCTGAATTGGTATTTGCAGTGTATTATGTATTTACTCCATGTAAATTCATTAATTATTATCAAAGAGGCATAACTGATAATAGTGGAAATGCCAACCTGATAAAAATCATTTCAAGGAAGGATTAATCATTCCGTCTGTGAGTGACCAATATCTCAGCATATGTTCATATTACTCAATGGTGCTGGAAACCAAAATCATAAATAAACCAGTCTGAAATCGTGCAATCTACCGCACCTTAGACGAATAGGCCATCTGTTTCTCGTTTCTTATGATAATGTTGAACACTGACCTCACTGATACGAAAAAGCATTTGACTGGAAACATTCTTTGGCACCTCAACTGAGGACAGGTATCAAGTACGGAGTGTGCAGTCGTTCTGATACATGTACATGTACAGTACGACAAGAACACGCATACACATTCAATTTCGGGATATGCTTATTTCATTTGCCCTGCAACAGAATAATCAGGATTATCCTCTACTCCAGATGTAGTATCATACGGCGAGCTAACAGTCTCAGAAGCATTGGTTCCCCTATGACAATGGTCATAGTCGTCTTCATCTGTGTTCCTTTCGGTCGAACTGAGTTGGGCAACTGCCTGGGTTGCAGAGGCAGCAGTGTCGTAGTCATTCTGGTGTGTCTGAGGGTTGACTTTCTTTGGAAGTGATTGTAACCATAGTCATCTTCTCAGTATTTCCTGGTTGAGCCACCGAGGCTGTTGTATCGTAGTCACTGGTCTGTTGGGATGGCTTGTCTCCAATGTGATCATACTCGCCTTCAGCTGCAGAGGCTGTTGAATTGTCGTTTGCAGTTAGCTTCCCAGCAGGTTCGATGGTGAAGTAAGTGTTTGTAGTTGGAGGAAGACCCATGTCGTCCGCGGTAGCGTAGTCATAGTCACTGTTCTGTGTCTTCGTGTCCTGGATTTCATGGTAGTTTTCCTGTGAGATCTTACCGGCTAAACTGTAGGTCATGTCAGACTTTGCATCCTTCGGAAGTGATGCAGTCTTCTCCTTCCCTTCGCTTTTCGCTCGTCTGGAAGTTAATGTACAGACACAGGTAACCTTAACACTAATAGAGGTGTATATAGTAGCGTTATGAACATACTTCATTGCAATCTTAATGCAAGTAATCAATATAAATCTCTAAGGGTTATTCGTGAACTATTCAGTGATGTTCCAAACCTTTGAATGCTACCATGGTAAACCAAGTTGGAGCATGCGTGTTGACAGTTTGTCAGTGTCACATGTTGTAAATTCGATAGTACAAGTCAACACTATGCATATTTAGTATGTGTACAGACATACAAAATGGACTAATTAAATACTTACCTGTGCCGTATGATCCACACTGACACCAATGTGACAACCAGTACAACTGCGACTGTGGCCACAACTCCTCCAGCTATTGCACCAGCGTTACTTTCTGCCTGTCCTGAGATCAAATCAATCATTGTTGTTTCGGTACATGTGACGTATTATATACATAGGCGAACAAACAATTAACGTAGTGAATGGGTAAATTAAGGATGGGCGGTTAAGACCAACAATACCATGTATCCATTCATCAGTTGCTTCATCTACCCATACCTGCTGTAAGGAGAGGCGTCTAACACTACCTGTTGATGCAAATATCATAATTGCGTCGATCAAGTTGTAATGTCAATCACTGGATCGCACAGGCTAGACTAAGTTTCCTGAATGCCGCCATATAGCTGGACTATTGGTGAGCTACGGAGTTAAACAAACTCCTGATTATCGTGCACCCATGATTATCATACTGAGATTGGAACTCAAGTGCTGCAAATAAATGTATGCTCTTGATATTAATCACTGGTTTGTTTTGGAATGTAACTATATATTTCTCTGAATTGTATTGTGTAAGTCAACACACAATAATTAATTGCATTTACGTTTATTGTGTGTGAGGTGATATATATGAAACTCACATGACATAAATCATGCATGATTTTATACGTTGTCTTTGCGTTTACTAGGTATTCCATTTCTGCAGTAACAGCTGTCAAAATGTTCCCTCTTAATACCAAAGTGGACCTTGAGTGTATTGCAAGATACAGATATGTATGAATGCAACTAAGTTTGACGAAAATCATAATGATGTGGATGTATTAATTACAGGCCTTTGGGAACAAAGCCGGCAAGTCCGATATTAATCTTTCAGTGACGTTCCTAAAATTAAAATCATCATTGGCAATTAGCTCTGACATCTTAAGTGTGAATTTATCCTTAGTTACTTGTTTGAAGATATGCATGGCGTTGTTTTGGGTGATATTGACCGTCTTCGTATAGCTTGAAATTAGCTGAGTGCAGCGTTGAACTAAAAGACTCCAAAAAAACTAACAAACCTGAAGATAAGCTGTCATTTGCCATGGAATCATGGCTGTTTGTTGTTCTTGTGCTTTTGTACCTGTTTGATCAAAATACACGTGTTGGACTTATTGAGATTAAAATGGCAATGAAACATCCCAGAAGTGATCGGACAAGGAACATAATTGTGCAATAGTTATAATGGAAGTATTTCGTGGCTGTCTACATGTGCTTGTGAGTGCGCCAGTTTCACTTGTCCCATTCAATGGCAAATGTAACTCCAAGCATAATATCATACAGTTTTGTCATCAAACAATTAAGCATTAGTAATACATCAATAAGATGGAACTAAACGAAAAATACACGCAAGATAAGGTATTATTAATCACTATTCACAATGGTAATTTACATTTGTTTACGCAAGGACTGGTGATTTCTCATTCTACTATTGAACATACAGGTATATGTACTACATGATATTTACTGAAATTACTTGTACAATGTGTGTACAATAGCATGTCTATTGTCCGTCGTTCTTAGCTTTGATCAAAAGCCAAATTGATGGAGTGCTTTCGAATATCTTTGAAGTGGATATGTAGAGGGAGTTCAGTTGTTACGTTGAGTCTCTCAAACGGTTTGAACACTGTTGAACATTTCCTCGTTGTGATTTCATTCCCAGGTCGGACAGACAAGCATATTCTTCCATTTCCCCGATTCAGTCTCACATCAAGAGCATATACTGATATCCTTGTGGCAGTGTCATCAGACTTGAAACTGCACACGTAAAGTGTCGTTTCGTTTTGAGCAATCGGGCATCAGTTTGTTTCCATGGTTAATCGCGGCTTGAGATAACTCTACAACACCTCCGCTGATGTTCAGGGAATGACCTTCTGGAACATTTATAGTATCAGACATTATATACGAGGCGATAAATCTACCTACCTTGAATATAGAAATCCTCAAAACTTCGTTATCATACTAGGAGAAATATCAGGATTGCCGTATGATAATTTCTACCTTTCTGATGAGATAATGATTGCTTTTATGTGCACATAGGTGCCGTGTCCACACATGATTATCCCTTAGAACTCCAGTTAAATCATATTTGATACTTTATGCTGGTGTTGGGCATGACATTATTTAATTTAATGAAGATATATACACGTGTTGAACAGAAACCGTGGTATTATTATCTCTCGCAGGTAGAGGCAGAAATTCAAATCTATAACAAAGCCTGCAAATGTATCTAAAAACAGCATGCGACTAATTTGACATCTGGTACAACATAGAAGCGGAATGCATTTAGTTTCATTATTCTCAATAATTACTAGGGTTAACTGTGAATGCTTTGCTATAACATGTTTCACAGTTTTAAGTCCCTAGAATAGTGATCTATCTTCAGTTGTTGGCGATCCTCAGTCTTATTTTATATTGTATTTTCCTAATTTGAAATCATATTTAGAGATATACGCTAGTTTTATTTTCTATTACTGTGATATACCAGTTGGTTTTACTGTCCTTCGTCGACAGGTTTTTAAAATTTGTGCATTTGTCATGAATTTATAACTATCTTAAGTCACGATATGGCTGAAATACTGCCGCTGTGACTATAAACTTGAACTCACTCACTCACAGTTTTAATGAGTGCTCAGGTTTACATGCCGTTGTGTCACTCAAAAGTAAAGTGTACTGAACAGATATTTTAACCAGAACATAAATTTAAGACAGATGATTATATTTCGATATCAGTGTTTTATCACACTTAGGTTATAAGTTGCTTCATTGCCATATACAATGTACGTATGTATGGCACACTATCACACATGAACTATGCAATACATTTATTGTAATATTGATTGGTGTTCCTCATAATAAAGAAGCTGACATCCACACAAACTCTCTTCCTCATCTGACATATTTCTAATTTCCGGCACCCATGAAAGGCCACCTCCTCGTGGTGGGTGCTGGAGTCACGCTAAGCGCCTTTCAACCCCTCGTTGTGGACCCGGGGGATATTTTGGTCCACCAACCCGTTTGCCGTGGGTTGCGCCCCTGTGTCGGTGGAGGACGGGAGGCTGGTGGTTGAGGCACTTGGAGCCTGGAACCGTGTTTCTTTTGCCCAACACACGACTTCGCCCCTTACTTCACCTAGACGGGTGGTAGAACTGGCCCAGTTCTATCAATCGGCTGGTCACGTCATGCCCTGTGCATGGAAATGTTTTATTTGGATTAATCATGACATACAAAAATTGTTGATTAAAGACTGTGACAACCCTTATTATTGCAAATTTACATTTTTGCCTAGAGTCCTATGCCAGAAGGCGGTGGCTCATGGGCCAATCTGGTGGTATAGACCTCCTGAATTCTGAGTTTCTTAAGAAGAATGTCAAAAGCCGAACCAGCTAGACACTTCTTCTTTTTGATTTCTTAGCTATTTATGTCTGTATTTCTGAAGTATATAGCATCCCTGTAGCTCTGATCGTGCAGTTTGGTTTCCACTGCAGGGTCGTCCGTGTTGACACTCGATGGCGAGTGGAGATCAGGGTTGCTGAAAATCATTATAATACTATGGCTCACAACATTCCCCTGGTTCAAAACGAATAAACGTAGACACCTTTCAACATCATCTGATGATGAAGTCTCTTCAGCGGTGGTGGATTCATGGCCAAGATTCTTGGTTATTGAAACCGCAGATGGAAGTCCATTGAAACTGAATCCCTTTGCTATATCGATGGGTATCAAAAGTGTCTGTGGAGAGGTAGCAAACGTCACGTCTTCGTTCTGGCTCCCTTCTTGTTGAATGTGCCCGGAGGCAGCAATCTGTAAACTTGTTGGGATTACAACAATTTGTTAATACACCAGTTGTTGTCTCTGTGCACAGGACATTGAACTCTTTGCAGAGGTATCGTCCGTGACAGATCTCGTTGTCTGGCGTATATGACAGAAGAAGAAATTGCTGATGAATTGAAACACCAAGGCGTAACTGCTGTTAAGCGGGTTTACCAGAAAACAGGAGGCAGATATAATTAAAACTAATACTTACCTGTTCACCTTTGGGCTGTCGTCTCTACCAAAAGCTATTAAAGCTGGTTACTTTAATATCCCAGTTGATGTTTACATCCCTAATCCGCTGCGATGTTTTAAGTGCCAAAGAATTTGGACACGGTGCCAAGTCATGCACTCGTAAACCAGTATGCTCCCGTTGCAGTGGGGCTCATGATAATACTGAATGTACCAAAGACATCAGATGTGCTAACTGTAATGGTGAGCACATGGCATCGTCAAATCATGTCCTAATTTTGAACTCGAGTCAAAGATTCTCAAAATCAAAATCACTAACAACCTCTCCTACCACGAAGCCAGAAAGTTAATACCTGCACAGTCTCAAACAACTACAACTCGATCATATTCAGCCACTGTTTCTTTCCCTGTTCATCATCCTGTAACAAGGTTTCAATTTCATGCCAGACAGCCATATCTTGGGTAAAGGCCAAACAAGTTACACTCGATGACTCCACCCAGTCCTCTCAAAATGAGCAAAGTTCGTCAACAACTGCCTCACAGACAGAACAAGAACCAGAGACACAATCAACTCCAGGAAACATAAGCCATTTGTCAAATAAAGAAAGAAAAAGATGCGTAGGGCAAAGGGCCCTCCAGCATTTAGAGGTACCATCTACCTCGTCAACATCCGTGACGGTTCATAATCCGTTTGGACCTCTTGATATGGAGGTCGCTCCCTCACAGCCAGGACGAGGGGAGTAGACATTCTTCATGGTCAAGATCCCCTGTTGAACCGCCATGAACAACTCTATTAATTTAGGTACAATGGAATTGCAGAGGCCTTAGGAATAATTTTAATGATCTACAGTTATTATCACAAGATTTTTAATCCATCGGTTTTAGTTTACAAAGAGACCTACTTGAAAAGTACAGATAAGTTTGAATTGCGTCGGTACAATTCATTCCATTCATTCTCACCTCCAGGCGATAAAGCCACTGGCGGCGCCTCTATTCTCGTGAGGCAGGGTCTTATCCATAGCTCGGTTCCTCTTAAAAGCAATCTTCAGGCTATTGCTGTCCGTCTTTCTTTACAGATAACCTTTACGCTTTGTTCTTTGTATATTTCTCCTTCTTCAGCTCTTCAGCAGTCCGATCTTCAGGATCTCTTTGACCAACTTCCTCAACCATGTATAATCATGGGAGATCTAAACAGCCATAATCCTTTGTGGGGTAGTGCCGATACCAACAGTAAAGGAAAAATCATTGAGGACTTCATTTCAAACAATAATTTATGCATCTTTAATGATGGATCTGTCACATATTTACACCCTGGTTCAGGAACGTATTCTGCACTTGATCTGTCGCTCCACAGACCCAAGTATTTATAAAAATTTAAGTGGTCTGTCCACGATGACCTTTGTAAGAGTGACCATTTTCCTACAATACTTTCCGCTATAAACCCGAGTGATGACCCATCTACAACAAAGGTGGAATTTTAATAAGGCTAACTGGCCATTATTTCCAGACATTGTGTGCTGACAAATTGAAATCTGACTTTTGTCAATGTTTCAGATCCGATTGAGTTGTTCTCTGCTAAACTGAAGAATATTGCCGATGAAACGATTCCTAAGGCTTCTGCTAAACCACATGTTCGTAAACCATGGTTTACTGACGATTAATAAACAAGCTAGAAGTGTAGGAAAAGGCAGAGAAATACTTTCGACGTCACCCTACAGTTCACAATTTAGATAATGTTAAAATAAACAATGCCAAGGCTCGGCGTACTTTTTAAACAAAGTAAACGTCAGTCTTGGAAGAACTAATATCAAAGATTAATTCCCGTACGCCAATGACGAAGGTGTGGAACATGATACAGAGAATCAAGGGCAAAAGGTAGAAATTCTAGTGTTCATCATCTCAAAGATGGAGACGATCTTTTAACTGATAAAATTGACATTGCAAAACAAGTTGGGTGAAACTTTAGCTACACATTCTCACTCATCAAACTATAATCGAAGAAGTTTCAGAAAATATAAAGATCATCACGAAAACTTAAAATTAACTTTCACTCTGCTAATGGTGAAGATTATAATGAAGTATTTTCCCTACATGAGCTGAATACTGCCTTAGCGCAAGCTCATGATACGGCAACAGGTGCTGATAATATCCACTATCAGCTCTTGAAACATTTACCCAACGCATGTCTTGAAACACTTCTGAACATTTTTGATAATATTTGGACAACAGGACCTTTCCTCCTTCGTGGCGTCATGCCATTGTTGTACCGATACCTAAGCCTGGCCGGGATCATACAGATCCATCAAACTACAGACCTATTTCACTAACTAGCTGCGTTTGCAAGACCATGGAACGCATGGTCAATAATAGATTAGTATGGTTTCTGGAATCCAATAATCTTATTACTAACATCAATGTGGTTTTCGCAAAAATAGAAGCACTATTGACCATTTGGTTCGGCTGGAATCATTTGTTAAAAATTCCATTGTAAATAATCAGCATACTGTATCAATCTTTTTCGACCTGGAAAAACATGATACAACATGGAAACATGGCATTTTAAAGAGATTTACATGACTTTGGTTTGAGAGGCCGTTTGCCTCAGTTTATAGCACAGTTTTTAGCAGACAGACAATTTCAAGTTCGTGTTGGATCAACCCTGTCTGACCTTTATAATCAGGATCAGGGGTTCCACAAGGTAGTATTTTGTCTGTTACTTTGTTTTAGCATAAAATAAATAGTCTTTCAAACGTATTAAATGACTCAATAGATGGGTCATTGTTTGTGGATGATTTTAACGTTTCATGTCGTGGTAAAAAATATGCATACCATCGAGGAGACAATTACAGATGTGTTTAAATAAAATTCATAAATGGTCACTTGAGAATGGCTTTAAATTTTCACAGATAAAGACCAAATGTATACATTTCTGTCGAAAATATAAACCTCATAAAGATCCCGAACTGTACTTGGATGGCTCTCAATTAACGTTGTAAAAGGAAGCCAAGTTTTTGGGACTGATTTTTGACAAGCATTTGACCTTTTACCACATATTAAGTCTTTGAAGACTAAATGCCTGAAGGCACTCGATTTATTGAAAGTCGTGTCTAATTCAAGGTGGGGAGGGATCAAGCTACGCTCCTACACCTTTACAGATCACTTGTCCGCTCGAAACTTGATTACGCCTCTATCGTATATGGTGGGGGCCTGTAAAGCAACCTCAAACTACTTGATTCTATCCATCACCAGGGTCTAAGACTTTGTCTTGGGTCTTTCAGAACCTCTCCCATAGACAGTCTCTACGTTGAGGGCCGATGAGCCATCTTTAAAACTTCGCCGTATCAAACTGTCCCTACAATATATCACAAAGTTATATTCTAATGAATCAATCCTGCTCACACTTGCGTTTTAATGCTCTTTATGAGGATTTGTATAATAAAAACCTTCACTTGTCCCACCTCTTGGGATAAGAATCCAACAATATATTTCTGCTGCTGGCATTGAGTTGGAGAATATATCTCCTTCCCGTCTTCTTTCTTCTCCTCCTTGGCAATTGGTTAGGCCACAAGTCGACCTAACACTCAATAAATTTAAAAAATCAGAAACTAATGACTTACAATATAAACAAGAATATAATCAATTAAAAAGTAAATATAATACCTATAAATCCTTATTTACAGATGGGTCCAAGGATGGCGGCGCGGTTTTGCTTGTGCCACTGTCATTGGGTCCAAAACAATATCTTCCAGACTACCCAATGACAGTTCAATTTTCACAGCTGAAGCAAACGCAATACTAACAGCTCTTAAATATATTAATAAACACCGTAAATATGAACAATATATCATCTTTTCAGATTCTCTTTCGTGTCTTCAGGCTATACAAAATCTTTCTTGCAAACATCCACTTTTATTAGAAATTATTGAATTGTATAATGAGCTTGCTACTGGCCAATGCGACATCGTCTTTTTTGTTGGTTACCCAGCCACGTTGGCATTTCTGGGAACACGATGGCTGATATTGCTGCTAAGGCTGCACTCAACAAATCTGTGACATCACTTCTGCTCCCATACTCTGATTACAAAGCTTGCATTAGATCTTACATCCGCGATCTGATGCAAAAGAAGTCAGGACACCCAAGTAGGTATCAATAAATTACATGAAATAAAACCCTATATCAGTTACACTTACTTGGGTTGTCAGTCCAGATTTGAAGAGGTCATCATACGACGATGTCGTATTGGCCCACAAGATATACGCATGAGTACCTATTGAAAGGTGAGGATCCTCCGTTTTGTATCCCTTGTGATGAACGAATCACGGTCAAACATGTCTTGCTTGACTGTGTTGAATATTCCATCACAAGGGATATTTATTTCAAAGTAACAACTATGAAGGATCTTTTTAGTCATATAAGTTCTCATTTAATTATTGCCTTTTTAAAAAAATTAGACTTGCTAACTGATTTGTAAATAGATATATATTTTATTATTGGTAGTTTAAATTAGTAACTGATATTGTTAGTGGCTGTATCCTCGAAGGGGGTTGAAGTAGCGTAAAATTATTGTCCTCCTGAGAGGGTACGTAAGTCCCAAAACATTTAGTCAATTTAAGTGTACCAGGTTTTTAATCGTAGAATATGTGTACTTTTAATTTATGGCTAGGTTTCTCTTCTGTCCCCAATGGCTGAAGGGATGGTGTAAATCCAGCTAGGGTCCATGCAGGAAGCAAATGTACTGTAAGTCCCCATGGTCCCTAGTATGGTGATCTACCTTCAGTTGTTGGCGATCAATAGCCTGTTTTTATATTGTATCGCCTTGTCTAGTTCAAATGTTTTAGATTTAGTTACTAGTTTTATATCTATATCTGTGATAATCTAGTTATTTTACTGTCCTTCGTCGGCAGAATTTTATAATTTCACTTAAATTGTTGATATATTTATAACTTGCTTTAGTCACGATATGGCTGAAATATTGCCGATGTGACTTAAAATCTTAACTCACTCACTCACTTCTAATTTCCGAGATTTCTGACATAGGTGAGATTGAGCTTGTATCCACTTTGAATTTGTTTCAGTATTGAGGATCCACAATACCAGTTCCTCATAATGTGTTGTTTTCCTCATAATAAAAAGGTTGACATCCATAAAAACCTCTTCCTTATGTGCATCACTTCTAAGTGCCATTCAAAGACCTGATGCGACATCAAGGTGGAGATGATGCAGTAATATTCACCAACAAGTACAAGTGCTCCTCATAATAAAGAAGTTGACATCCATAAAACTCTCTCTTCCTTATGTGTATCACTTCTAAATGCCATCCAAAGACCCAATATGTCAGAGTTTGATTCATATTACATTGCTCATAACCAGTGTTTACCTTTTGGCTCGATTTGTCTCAAGTGCCACATATGCATGCACACAAACCCATGCACGATCGCAGAAAAATACAAAGAGCACACTGACCACGGAATAGGTTTGCCCTTCTGGGATTATTTTCTCCAAGTAAGACCAACAATGTACATAAATTCTTGAAAGTATTTCTTTCAATCAGGTATGCCTTAACGTTACTCCCATTATGTGCTTAAAATAACACACTTCCATTCACCATTTTGATGTTGTGATTCCATTTTATTACAATCAAGGAGTTCCTGAGCAATGTGATTTCTACTTGTTTCATGTCCATCGTCCAGGTTACTACTGACGTGTCTCTTTTAATAACAGTTGTATATTCATGTTCGCACACAAACCCGCAATTGAAACAAATGTGACGTAAAATGTTATGTAAAATACTAAAAATGTAACCATGTTTCACACAAGGAGGTTCAAACGTAATACGCTATTGACAAAAACACACTAATTTTGTTTATTTGTCACTGACAAAACCAACGGCTGTTAATAGGAGGGAGAGCGTAATAATATAATAAATCAAACACCAATGTCATGTCGGATGTGATCACTAAGGATGACGTTGAGGTAGCGACTGCATGCGCACTGAAGACACCCTGTGTTTGAAAACAGTCCGGAGAATGTTGTCCCTGTAGCCTGTGCTAAGCAACCTGTTATGGCTCCTGTATTCCGCCGTCAGTCCCAGAGAACTACTGTAGCAGCAACCAATATCTATACACTTCCACACCCAAACTGTCGACAGTGGCAGCAACAAGCATCACTAGGCTCATTATACGAAAATCAGATCAGTTAAGATATGTAAAAGGTTCAGTGTCATTGCCTTGTCTTCTGAATTACTGCCCTCTGTTCAAGGTAGGCGTCCCTAGACAGTGAGGTGGAAGCAAAACAGAGGGTATCGTTATAGAATGATGTAATGCTCCCTCAAAAAGCATACATACAGTTATCCACTAATCGGCCTCAACACTGTAATCGGATCTGTTACATTGACATATCGATTCAAAGATGCACCAACTGAACATTTTCTTGTTAATATGCCGTCACACCTGGGCATCTGAGTGGCAAATTGGGAGGCGTTCCTCCGATCTACTCACGTCACAAGGAGGCAGCATTTACTGATTGTCAACAGTGAAGGCAATGATTGCATTTTGTCAGTGACTGCTTTGAGTTTGCCTCACCAAGTTACCTATTTCTCAAAAAAGAAGTTTTAAATTGTTAAACAAATGTAAATGTCGACAAAAAACGTCGATATGAACATGCATATTGTCCACATACAAAAGAATTCACCATGGTCAATGTGGTGACAACCTTCTGAATACGTTATCGTGAGATACGATGTTTCTTCTATTAAAACAGCAATATAGAAATCCAGTTATTCAGTTTAAACTACACTGTACCCTTACCTTCAATACACTGATATTTCACAACAGAGAATGTACGAATTTCACCCTGCCGAGGACCCCTGATACACACACCGAGTCTTTGTTGAGCAGTTTCTGTACAGGGAGACCAGCTCGGTGTAGTTGAATCTGTGATATCCATGTTCTGTTACATCGTCCGCACTGAATTTGACGCAGCTAGAGAAGCCAGTATGTGGACACTCGGTGTTGTTAGTGTAGTAGGCGTCATAGATGGCGATTTTCTGGGTGGAGTTGCAGCTGATGTCATGTCGAGTACAGACGAGTCCATAGGTTCCA
>NW_025766417.1:0-41809 GCF_003918875.1 Haliotis rubra
GTTGCACTGCAGGAGGAGTGGAGAGCCATTCCCAGGAAAGAATCCGGCGTCTTATCCGTTCTTGTCCAAGGAGATGCCGTGCAGTGATTGCAGCGCGTGGTGCTCATACGAGATACTGAGAAAGACGCCCCTGGTGACAAACTGGTGTCTGTGAGATGACTTTTGAAATGACAATTTTAAACATGCCCATCTGTTATTATTCTGCCAAATTTCAGACTTCTGTCTTAAATAATAAAAATGCCGTGTCGTCCTAAAACTTCAGGATCAAAATCTCTAAAATACAGGGGTTGTGTTTCTTTTTTGACAGAGTTTATATCCTTGATAACTGCGGTCTATCCTACGTGTTTCTAAATCCGTCTGTATGTTCTACGCCCTGGCTTGTCTCCAATGGTCGAAAACACCTATAGAGCCCAGTTTTTCCAAAATTGGAAGTCAAATGTTGATTCTAGTTCCAAGAGGGATTATTATAAATATTTCAAAACTCAACCAATCTTTTTAGAAAAAATATCTTTCTTCTTCCCAAAAAAATATATACTACCCAATTTTGAAGTTTAGAACATCTAACCATAAATTACCAATTGAGACAGGCCGATGGTTGGGCATTCCACGTGAAGACAGACAATGTCCACTTTGTGAATCAAACGCTGTTGGAGACTTGAGTTTCACTACTTGTTTAGATGTGAAGCTTTTCTCCAATCTGACGTCAGTCTCTGAACACTAAATACCTAGAATTTCCAAATTTGTCCATCTTTAAGAAACTTTTGTCTACTACCAGCATAAGCGACCTTAAAGGCCTTTCTAAATTACTGAACAATGTATTTAATGCATTTAAAAATGAAATATTGTAATTATCTTATATCTTTCTATCGTGTAAGCTGCTGTCTTGTATATGATATAAATGTATATACGTTTATCTCATGTACCGCCATGGGCGGTGTATAGAGAATAAAGAGTTTGAGTTTGAGTTAAAAGACACGTCAAATTATTTTGGCATTGAGAACTATTCCTGTTATTTTGAAAAATGGAAACCGTTCTTTGACAGTTAACGCATTATTAGATGATGCTAGCACTCAAACGTACATCAACGAGGATGTTGCTTCAGAGCTTCAGCTAGTGGGTGAATGTTCAACTGTCACAGTAAATGTCCTGAATAATAAAAAAGGAATCATTTAGGGAGCATGTCGGTTGAATGTGACCTTGAGAGCTTAGATGGGTCTTTCAAGACACAAAAGGTCAATGCTTTGACTACTCGAAAAGTGACAGGCAATATGAAAGTAGTCGATTGGAGGAAACATGCGCCTAGATAGAAAACATTTGAGAAATATTCAGTTTCCAAAACATTGTTTTCGTCCAGTTGTTGATATCCTCATAGGAATGGATTGTTTAGATTTTGCATTGCTCACAGGGAGATGTGTGTGGTGGTCCTGAAGAACCTATTGCCAGAATAACACCTTTAGGTTGGACGTGTGTAGGGAATGTATCAACGAATGAAACAGGACACATTCATCAGAAACCTTCTTTGTCAGAAATGATACGTCTGGTACAGACAACCTTGATGTGATAGTCCAGCAATTTTGGGAAATGGAAGAAATTCCAAATCCAAAAACTGATATGAGTCACAATGAAAAGATTGCATTTGATATTGTCAAAGATTCACTAGAATATGGAAGATACAGAGCTGCAATACCTTGGAAGGACAATAATGATTCTCTAGCAGATAACTATGAAATGGCATTTAATCGCCTTGTGAATTTGGAGAAGAAATTGTCAAAAGATAAGGTTGTTTCTGATGCATATGCTGGAGTCATAAATCAGTATGTTGAGAAAGGCTATATTAGAAAAGTAGATCCAGAAGAAACTAGAAACAGTAAATGGATTATGCCTCACTTCCCAGTTGTGAAACTTGATCGGACAACACAAAGGTTCGTGTAGTTTTGATGCCTCTGCAAAGCGTAAGGGGATATCTTTGAATGACTGTATTCATCCAGGTCCAAACTACAGAATGACCTATTCGAGAGATTCTTTGAGGTTCAGACAGTTTCTGTTGCTATCATCTGTGACATAGCAGAGATGTATCTCCAGATCGAGATCAGTGAAAAGGATCGACCATACTTTAGGTTTCTCTGGAGAGATATGGATCAGGACAAAACACCTGGTGTGTACGAGTTTTCTAGGGTCGTTTTCAGGGATGAACTGTTCCCCATTCCTTGCTCAATACGTTTCACAGAATCATGCCGAATTGCAAAGAACAACATTTCCTTTAGCTTCGCAGACAGTTTTGAAATCAACATACATGGATGATAATATGGATTCCGTTCAAACAAAAAGAAAAAGCAATAGAACTATATGAGCAGTTGAATGCAATGTGGTCATCAGCAGGGATGCATGCAAGGAAATGGATATCAAATTCAGAAGATGTAATTTGACAATATTCCAGTAGAGGACAGGCTGAAAGAGATCCAAATATGCATAAGTGAATTACCTTCAGTGAAAGCTCTTGGACTAACATGGAATGCTGAAAAGGATGTTTTTCAATTTCATATCAGATCCAGAACAAGAAGTTAACAATTACAAAGAGAAATTTCCTGAAAGAAATAGCAAAAAATATTTGATCCTCTTGGTTTGTTGACACCATTTTGCATAAGAGCTAAGATCATACTACAAGAAATGTGGATATCTGGTGTAGATTGGGACGACAATGTTAGTTCACATTTAACTGAACAGGCATTGCAATGGTGCAGTATATTGAAGGTCTTGCATCTCTTCAGATTACTAGATGTATGAATTTCCATCCTGACACCACACAGTTACATGTCTTTGTTGATGCGTCTGAGAGTGCATTTGGTACTGTGATCTATGCAGTTACAAACATACATGATGGCACTACATCGAGCCATCTTGTTGCTTCAAAACTCACGTGGCACCCATAAAGGCTGTTAGCATTCCTAGAATGGAACTTATGGCTGCTGTTCTTGGCGTGAGGCTTCTTCTAGCTGTCTGTCAAGCAGTTGAAATGGCACAACACAGAGCGATTCTATGGACAGATAGTTCTAATGTGCTATGCTGGATCAGAAGTCAAAGTCGCTGTTTCAAAACATTCATTGCCAATCGGATAGGTTTCATACAAGAACACACAAATCCTTGTCAGTGGAAGTATGTTCCATCATCAGAAAATGCAGCAGACATACTTACACGAGGTACACATGTTCAATCCTTAGGGTCTAAAGAATGGCTGCAGGGTCCTGATTTCCTTGTGTTGGACAATTGGCCAGAGCAATCTGAAAACCTTGACTTCTTGAGTAACAAACACAGAAGGCTTCTTTTCCTACTGAATACGTAGCTTTGTTGAAAAGCAACATCTTACCTGTTAGTAGCCATATCTTAGCCTTGAATCCATTCATGGATGAACATGGGGTTATCCGATCAGCAGGAAGGCTGAAATATGCTGAAGTACTTTCCTATGATGCAAGATGTCCTGTAATACTTCCTAAAGGAGATCATGTTACCAAGCTGATCATCAAGAACTACCATGAGAAGAGTTTACATGGAGGTACGAATGCTACGTTAGCAGCAATCAGTACCAGGTTTTGGATAGTGTCAGCTAGAGAGGAAATTCGAAGATGGGAGAGAGAATGCTCTTGGTGTCGCAGAAGAAAGGCCAAGCCTACACATCAAGTCATGGCCGAACTACCGCCTGTGAGAGTGCAAGCCTCATATCGGGCATTTGAAAAAGTAGGGGTAGATTATGCAGGTCCATTTATTACTGTTCAGGGTCGTGGCAAGAGTAGGCAAAAGAGATATCTTTGCCTGTTTACTTGTTTAGCATCCAGAGCTGTTCATCTTGAGATTGCCTTTGGGTTAGATTCAGATTCCTTTTTGAGAGCATTGTTTTGTATGGCTGACAGACGTGGAATGCCCAAACTGATCATATCAGACAATGGCACAAACTTTGTCGGTGCAATCAAAGAAATGAAAAGGTTGATTTGTTGTCTAAAATCAGACGATGTCAAATCCAAATTGGCCAACAAAGGTATCACATGGCGATTCAATCCACCACATGCTTCACATTTTGGTGGAGTTTTTGAAACAATGATAAAAGCTGCCAAACGTGCGATTTTCGCCATTTTGAGTTCCAGCAGTATTACTGATGAGGAACTTAAGAGTGCCTTTACTGGTGCTGAAGCCTTCATCAAAAAAGGCCACTCACTTATCAGAGCGCTCATCCTGAAGACATTGTGCCTCTGACTCCCAATCATTTTATCCATGGACAGATGGGAGGGGAGTATTCACCGGAATTAGATGCCTTTGATATCTATCCACGTAAACGTTGGAGAAGGGTCCAGGAACTTCTCAGACACACTTGGCAACGATGGATGAAAGAACTTTTGCTAACACTGAACACAGCAAAAATAACTCGGTTTCCGCAATGCGGAAACCTGGTAGAAAGTGGACTGAAACTTAAGTTTCCACCTAGAATCCAGTGAGTTTCCGTTCTTTTACATTGAGTTTCCGCAATAACGGAAACTTACAATTACCCACTTTCCAAGGGTTTCCGCAAGGTTTCCGTTACCCACACTCCAACAGGTTTCCGCAAGGTATCCGTTACCCACACTCCAAGAAGTTTCCGTTGAGTTTCAGTTAACTTTGAATCCATCAGGTTTCCGCAAGGTTTCAGTTATTAAGACTCCAACAGGTTTCCGCATAGTTTCAGTTACCAACAATCCGACATAGTTTCCGCATAGTTTCAGTTCCCAGCAATCCGACATAGTTTCCGCATAGTTTCAGTTACCAACAATCCGACAAGGTTTCCGCATAGTTTCAGTTACCGGTTTCAATTTCAGGTTCACGGGTTTTCATATGCGTTTCAAAAAGCTAAATGTAAACATTCTTCTTTATTTATATCATAAACTCTTGTTCAAAAACAATATAAGCAATTTGTTATTATCATGACATTTACTAAAAAGAAAACAGAATATATAATAAGATTCATTGTTTTATTTTCTCAACATGGTATGGATTAGCATTTAAGGCAAATAAAGATCATACATATAACTAGTAATATAGCACTAAAGAACAGGGCAAAACATGTTGGCATAACTCAATCCAGTTTTAGAAATCATATATCATTTATAACAAAGTTGTAATTTTTCATCAGTTAAACTTTCATTCACTTATTATCTTGAAATAGCATGTTAGATACGAAATTTATTTCTAAAATCAGGCTAATGATGAAAAATAACAATTACATACAACTTAACACAGTGATAAAACATAGTTGCATCGGACATTTATTTGCACGCCTTGGCATTCAGCCACACACTCTATGTCACAACTATCGCCAAACATCCACTATGATATACAATAACAACATACAGCTTACAATACAAAAATAAAATAAAATTACATTATGAAATTGAAAATAAATTCAATTAAATTGCAAGAGCTGGTCAGTGGGCCCTGTGTAAGGGGCATCCCTGAGCGGAGATCCCTCTGTTACTTTGGTTGGATGCCTCATCCTCGTCCTCCTGTTGGCCTTGACGAGAGCAGTGGAGGTGTAGATTCTTTCCAAGTCCAGTGTCGTCGTGTATGCCATAAGCTTGCTGGACTCACAGACAAAGGGGACGGAATGCAACTAATTGACGTCATCTTCGTCACTCACGACTGGTGATGTCATGTCTATGGTGAGTGTTGTCGCTACCTTTTTTCTATCGTCTATCTGGCCAATCAATAGATGCAAGTCTGTTTCGGGCGTTGTGCAAGTTTCTGAAAATGGCAGGTTATAACGAATTACTAGGTTATTTTGATGAATTACACAAACATCAATCAACAAGAAACTGACAATGCCAAGGATGATTTAAAATGAGTAATCCACAAGTAAGTTTGAATAAAAGAGAACTAAATTGAACAATCACACTTTGCACTAGTTTTCTCAAAACTCAAATTATGCAATTCATCACACTTCATTGACCGAATGTAATATCTTATTTTCTAAAGAGGACACAGAAATCCATACAAACTTTGCTCTGGAGTTACATCCTTCCCAGACCAGAGGTAGTAATATGTTATATATAATATCTGAACATTTTATTGCATTTTCTATGTAGTAATAATGGTACTAGTAATAGATTTTCATCAACGTTGTGGTGTCCACCTCCGTGATGTTGCTGGAATATTGCTAAAAGCGGCGTAAAACCAAACTCAGTCAGGCAGTTGTATTGTTGAAGGCACAAGTATATTCACCCAGTAGTGACTGTATGTTTACACCATTACGTCTTTGAGGTGTATTTAGAAGTGAATAATACAAGACGCGAATGTTTCCGGATGTCAAAGGTCTTTATTATGTGAAAACACAATGTTTCGGAGTGAATGCTTACACCTGACGAAGGGGTAAGCATTCACTCTGGAAACATGTTTTCACATAATAAAGGAGTTGACATCCATAAACCTTTGTCTCTACTCTATTAATTGGAAATAATTTACTACTTATAATGAAAGTCACTACAGATAGGTCAAAATTACCTTCACACATGTTTCAGCTGACCATCCTTGGTCATTCGTTATACAGTCTGCAGACTCATCATCAGCTGAAAAAAATAAACAATAACACGTTACTTTTTTCTTTGCATTTCTCCATTCATTCATTTGAGGTTTAACAAACCCCCAAACAATTGCAGCGACATTTATACCAACAAGCAAACTACAGATTTATCACTTTAAGGTTATGCAATGAGTAAGTGAACGGCCTGACATAAACATCCTGATGAATGAAGTTCAGTTATCTCATGTGACATAACCTTGGAGTAATTACATGGTATTGTAAAATCAAGGGGTCAGTTTTACTGCCATTTCACACAGGTGTGGGAAGTTTTATTTGGTCCAATTTGAAATCATGATTAAGTTACCGGTTATTCAAATCCATTTGCAAATGTAACTTGAGTATGGTCTATTTTGTGAAAATGTATCTAGGGAAGCATAATAATAAAAATATTCAAAGTGAAATTACGTCTATGTTTCATAGTACCATAATCACATACCTTCAGTTAGAGAGGGTGATCTTTTTCTTCCAGGAGTGGTCGTGACACGCTTCCTCTCAACAGCCTAAATGGATAAAACAAATCAATTAATATACAATCTATTTGCTATATTTTCAAAAATTGTAGTTTATTTTTCGATAGACACCTTATTTTACTTCACCAACCTTTTGAAAATAGTTCGTGCAAAACTGCTTTTTATACAGTCAGGGGGACTTAAATATACGTCAGTCGGCAAAATTTCATAGACTTGCATGCTATTTTAGTGTAGCTATGTAATTTTCATTAATTCAGTTTTCCATATTTGGTTGTCAAATTATGCAGGCTGTTAGGAAATAATCTTGGTCACAGATACATAATTTTCCGCATTGTAGTTACATGAGCAACATATATACAACATTGCGTATTCTTTCCCATAGACCGCCATGTTAAAATTGCCATAACCATGACACGCATTGAATTGAAAATAAAACGGAAATTATGTCTTTGAAGCTGAGATGATTCAGAACCCATGTGCAAAATATGAACAATATCAAACAGATATCAAATAAATTCAAGACATATTTCTAGCTGCACCAAATTAACATGTAAGTCGAATAATGCATAGTGGCGAATACCTATGGGCCACTGGCTGTAATTCGATAGATTAGCTTGTTTTACCAATCCGGATTATCTGTACGTAAAGTAAATAATTCATAAAACGTTATTTGACAACAAAAACAAATTGGTCTTACCTGACAGGGTCGTGGTACTGCGAGTTTTTCGCAGCCATTTCCATCTTTCTTTCCAGGTAGCGAATCTCTCTTTCAGTGCTTTGAGGAAAACTGAGGCGGCTTTGAAAAATCGCGACTCGCAAGGCTCACGGAAAACACTTTGTTGTTGTTTTTTCAATCTAAATCTAACATTACAGTTTGACAATATCTTCCGCGTTATACAACAAAATAAACATACACTATACACATAAAATGTCAGCTGTGTGTTTTATAATGATTTAGGTAGTCTCGCGTGGACGTGATCCGGTCGCCATTGTTTTATTTGTTTACATTGCTGACATCAAAGGGGACCGTGAAAGGTGGAAATGAGCAGATTGAATGTGAGTACCCAACAGTGGGCTTTTGTATGGGCTTAAGGGTCTTCTCATCGCATTATGGGCACACTAATTGCTCCTCCTCAGTGTCAAGCATCAACATGTAGGCCTAGAGAAGTGAATAAATCTGAAAACACATTTTTACGTTACTTTAAAAGTCCTCATCGAGCTCCATGAGTCCTACTCATGAGAGATTGTGTTAGTGGCAAATAGGTGATTTTCAAAACCCTGTCAGGAGTAGGCAACATACGTTCTGCTGGACGTAAACTTCACCAGGTAAGTAATTTACCTATTGAGCTCAAACATGCACATGTATTAGACATGCTTATATCATGTCTATTCTTTTCAGTTCTACACGTAGATCTACGTACATTCCCCTGTATTTTAACTTTACTTATCTAATTATATGTGATGTCAGCTCAATATATCTACGTGAGCGAGTTTAGTATTACGCCGCACTCGGCAATATTCCAGCTTATATGGCGGTATTTATCCAATTATACCAGTACATCTTTTTATCATTTTATTACCATTAAAACAATTATAACATATACTTTACACTCATAGCTTTGTGTAATAATTTAGGTAATCAATTATTGAACCTCTTAGCCTTACAATGCATCGACACAAGTCACGTATAGCATTTCTAAAAGAATCATTGTTTCCAATTATTTGATTTACAGATACGTATTGTGGATCCACTGACTTGTTGGAGATTGACAAGAGGCTTGGCTTGGTAATCATTTATAGTTACACCATACCATGTCCCTAATTTCATTAAAGGAAATCTTAAAACAATATTTTTATTCATCAGCATTTAGTCAAAACAAGTAAACACTAAAATAGATACATAGAATAAATTTCTTTATCTTTGTGAAAAAATATAATCACTCAAAATGTAACAGTGCGTGGATTCCAGTGTAATCATAAGTTTAACATATGTTATATTTGGGATTACACTTTCATAAGTTAAGATATGTTGATATGTTTTTTCAGTTCCAAGAAAAAGACCCAGTTTTCTGTCCGCACTGCCAGTCGTTTGTTTCAAAGGAAACAAGGAATCGTCTGGAATGGACGGCAGTTTCTCATCAGGTTAGTCCAAAATACTTCACTTCATAGGTTTCCATTTAACGACTTCAGTTTGATCTATCCCATTGCTATCCATCATATATCAATAATGAATATATTTAATTATTGTAATTTGTTTGATTGGCATTTAGAAGTTGGTGACAAATAAGAAAGTAAGAGAGTTTATGGATAACAACTTCTTTATTATATATGATGCGACGTTTCGGTATGGATTCTTATACCGTTGTCGAGCAAGAGTGTAATTATTGTATACCAGATACGTAACTGTAACTGAAAGTGAATAAGTTGTGTTACACATTTTACAGTTTTAAATTAAATTAAAGGTCACATAAAAAAATAATATTTTATGTTACTATATTGCTGGGAATGTTTCCTTAGAGAGTTGATAAAACTAAGAAATACCCACGATTTTCATTCATGGGAAATGTTAGGTTTTGTATGCTTTTCTCAGTTGAGTTGGTCATTTCAATTTGAATAAGATCACATATATAATTATGTGTTACATTCAGTGTTTAAACATAATTCGTATCTATTTAAAATATGTATGTACCGTTTTACATATGCTTCGATTTCAATTGGCGATTTGGTAGTAGATGTTACCTTGAATATGAGTACAGTAACAGTAATAAATATTACAACAATTTGCTTCAGAATACTGGGTTGGCTGCTATTTTCTGGTACCAATCAATAAAATAAGTGACATGTCAAATGGAAGATACAATATACATGTATACTACATATCTTTCCTTTGTGATTGTAGAAAAAATATTTTGGTTACATATACAAATTAGTCGTTCTAATTATATAATTTCATTGTGATCAGATGTACCACTGTGCATGTTTATGAATATGTATAAATGTGTTACTTTGGCTCTTTTGCAGTTTTACTCAAGCATTGTATGTATTGTATTTGCAGGATGATGAAGAGTCTGTGTGGGATGATAAGGATGGCAACGATGTTGTGCCAGACATCAACCAGGACTCTTCATATTCACCCACAAATCTTTAAGTAGAGCATACACCATCTGTTTGCGGTTGTGGACTGGTTCAAGCCTTGTTGTAATCAACTTGGTTATATTTCCCCTTTCTGTGTGGCAAAACTCAGGCTCAACTCAAGGCTCTGCGTCATATGTACCACATCAGAGGATTGTTGGCTGCTCAGTGTGAGTGCAACAGAAGCTTCATGGTTGTAAGCAAGTTGCCAAGTCTTTACTATGTGAGATTGTTAGTGTGTATATGTTAAGATACATTGAGACAGCTTCAAATGTACACTTCCATGTATATGTATATGGGCCCATGACCTTTCATACAATAAACATTTGAATTTGAATTTGAAATCTGTTTTATAAATACCACAGCAAATATGCAAATATTTCATCATATGCATAAAATGTTGTAGGGTTTTGACATATTTGTATTTGCATATTCATACAGAATTTGTTTTCTCCAATGCTGAAAATTCCCTTTTGATATGGGCATGCATGCATGCATGCATGCATACATACATACATACATACATACATACATACATACATACATACATACATACATACATACATACATACAGACAGACAGACAGACAGACAGACAGACAGACAGACAGACAGACAGACAGACAGACAGACAGACAGACAGACAGACAGACAGACAGACACACACAGACAGACACACAGACAGACACACAGACACACAGACACACACACACACATTGTTGAGTACTGTTGAAATGTGAGCTATTCACAATAATGAAACAGATGAATCATAACAGTGCATGTGTCACTGTGTTTGTTGTTTTTCGGGTACAATGTAATAAATTGTACATTCACAAGTTATGCAGAATGGTAGTGAGTGAGTTGCATAGTCACATCGGTAGCCATATCGTGACTATGAAAGTCGTAACTCTAAATTTGTAAATGTGTACATGAAATAAAAACAAACTTATATACTTACCTGTCTTCGAAGGACAGTAAAATAACTAATCTATCACAAATGTACACTAAAAACTGGCATGTAACCATAAACACTTTACCGGTACAGTATAAAATGAGCTATAGATTGCCAACACCTGAAGGTTGATCAACATACTAGGGACTACGGCACGAACAGTACTTTTGCTTCCTGCATTGACTCTAACTGATTCTGTAAACAGAAATTATCTTGCAAATGTAACAATAAGTAAATATAGTCCCCAATGGAACAGCACAAAGCTAATTATAAGTTTGCCATTTCATCTAAGCTGAAACCAACAGAAACCTAGCGGAAACCTACATTACCCAGTATTCAATAGGTTTCCGCAATAGCGGAAACAAAGTCATTTCTCTTTGAATGTTTTCAGCGAACTGAAACTAAATGGAAACGCATAATGATAGTTTCAGTTGTAGAAACTTGACGGAAACCTAGATTTGTTAGTTTCAGTTTTGTAAACTATGCGGAAACTCGCATTGTCTGTTTCCGGATACTGAAACCTAGCGGAAACCTACATTACCCAGTATCCGTTAGGTTTCCGCAAAACGGAAACTAAGTTATTTTGCTGTGGAATGTTCGCATAAAAAGTGGTTCACACCAACAAGGGATGTGCAAGTCGACGATGTAGTGATGGTGATCTCCCCAGAAACCCAAGATGTTCTTGGCCTTTAGGTCGGATTGTCAGGACTCACCCTGGGAAGGATGGTCATGTGAGGGTGGTCGACATTCAGGTTGGTAAGAGCAACATTACAAGACCAGTGACAAAAATCTGTCCCCTTCACTGGGAATAAATAAGTGGGTGACAAAATGTGTATATAACCAGTGTAAAGGTGTATATAGTTACCAAAATGATAGTTTAAACATATTTGGTTCATTTTAGATTGTTAGTTTATTTAAGTTGATAGATATGGATCTATCATAAAGGGGGGGTATGTTCGGGAGAGTCACTCAAACGCATCTCGTTCAGTTAGTGTTTATGGAATTTAAAAACATTCATGGAAACGCATAGACACTGACTGCACGAGAATTGCCTGCGAGTGAACTAGCCACGCTCCCAGATTTCATATGTTAGAATTTGAAAAAAATTTCGGTTTTCAACTCGCTGACACCAGACGTACATTTAGAGTTAGGTTGGAAAATCAGTCAGTTGTTAGATATTCATAAATTAGATTAGACAATCAGTGGGGTTTAGTTAGTAAAGAAAGTTAGAGGTTAGATTAGTTTAGTATTAGTCGGGTTTTGAACATTAATAGAGTTAGAATTTAGATATTAGGGGTTAGTGAAATTAGTTAAATTCTTAGCAATTCTTCAACGCAAAAGTTTACACATTCAGTTAGTTCTTCACACATATCTGTTTTTTACCCATAAGTGTTATCATATTTAGTTCTTCAGTTCCTCATTAGAAATAATTGTTATCACGTTTAGTTCATTAGATTAAATTAGCAAATTTACATTTCCACAAAAGCGTCAGAACAGTCCAGTGATCGCAGTTGTGTATTGAATATTGTCATTAGCAGACAGGCAGGCAGACACACAGGTGTCAATAAAACAAGACATTGAGTTTTGTCTGTGACAACGACATATCTATATCACAGTTAGAAATTCTGTCAACGCTAAATAATGACATTGCTTTTAAGTATCGAACTGAGAAAGTGACTCGGTAAGAAATAGACAGATGAAATAGACAGATGTAGTGAAATAGACAGATGAAATTATATAAACAGTTTATTTACTGTCATAACATATAAAAAGCTCGCGCCTGTGAGATATCAACAAAACATTATGAAAATAGCTCACACCAAAGCCTTCACCGAGTATTCACCAGACAGCCCGCTTCCAAGTTGCGCGAATCCTATTTCACTGCGCACATGCTATGAGCGCAGCACAGCTATTGAAACCCGTTTTCCCAAATGGTTGATCAACATAACCCTCACCGCACCTTATATCTCGTTAAACAAAGATAGGGAGGTCTCCGAAATAAGGAACAACGGCATCTTGCTTGGGGTTTTCGTTCCGAAGTATAGGGTAAGTACTCAGCAGACACGGGATCACACGAGTAACATGTTAGTTGCAGGTTGGATAGGGAACGAGTTAAGGTTTGACATCCCCGATTCCCAATTAGACGTTATGACTGTGAAACCAGGCTCCACACTCGCCATAGAAGTCTGCCTCGGGGTGGTTTTTGATGATACAGAACGGCAACTTTTACCCGGGGTGACGATACGCTGGGGCGTCACAGGCAGGGACAAACGTTGCCGTATCATCATACGGCCGGACCCCTCAACGGGTTCTATAGTCCCCTCAATAAGATGCCCCCTTGATGTTCGTGTGGACGCAGAGTTACCTATTAGCCTCTCACCTATTCCCCTGTACGATAATCTAAACCTTATAAGCCTCAAATACACTGTGCAAGAATTAAATGTTGCACGATTTAAAGATCATTTTTAGAATATATTATATGCACACAGGATGGGACTGTACCCAGTCGTAGAGGAAGTCGCGAAGACCCTGGAAACCGTAGACGGATTCCGCTTGAGACAGTTATGTGATGTAAAACGCCAACTAGAACAAGACCGCGACACGCGGAAAGCACTATGTAAGAAGTACCATAGAGCTTTCAATATCGTGGATGGACTGATACTGCCCTTATGGCAACCAGCATGGGACTAGGGGCGGCAGGTGTTGTTCAATGCTCTCTGAACTCGACATGTACCGTAGCATATTGGTAAACAAATCCTTCATTTTTAGTGCTTGACAATGTGAATAGCTTGCAACTGCAACTACAATTCCACACAGTCAAGCAAAACATGCTTCATGGCGATCCTTTCATCATAAGCTACACACTGATGGGCGTCGTCGTCCATTTTAAGCAGGCATTCGTGAGTAAATGTAACACTATTTGTCATGTACATTTGTCAGATACATGTCAAGGTGATACAAGCAGATTCTGTTCATGAGAATCGCAGACCTAAGCAAATTCTCAGTCGGGACAGGATAGACAAACAAAGGGATAGCCGGCTGACAATGGGAAGGGCGCGGATCGGCAGAAGGCAATCCTTGACAAGGAGGGACGAACACTGACCAGCTATCTGCCCAAGTGTCAGCCTGTTCATGAGAATCGCAGACCTACAAAGGTTGTCAATCGTCCATCTGCGCATAAAACATCAGACAGGATAGACAAGCCTGGACAAGAAGGTCGGAGCACTGACCAGCCAGTCCAGCCCATCTCCTGCCCAAGTGCCAGCCTGATATCGCCACCTTTCCATGGTACTAATTTTCGGACTCTGCATAAATTCACATAGTTGTACTGCATTTAAATACACCCGTTCTTTGTCAACTAATACGAATTATGTTGTTTAAAGTGTGCCAGATGTGTTACGCCATGAACAAAACCTCATAGACCTCATCATGTCTTGACAAACAACCGCAGTAGGTATGACCGACTGAATTGGTTTGAATTCATTGAAGGTTATTGATTCCCACCTGGTGTCCCACCATTTTTGCAAATGATGTCGATTACAACCTTATATATTTGGTTTGAAATCACTGTAAGCAGTAAACAATTTCGATAAAGGTTTGTAAGATTCAAATACAACATCCACAGTTTGTGTTTCCGGCCATGCCTACATGGTGGCCAGTAAAGGACGATGCAGTTTTGGCCAGTAGAAAGTTCTCTGTACAGCTGTAACATGGTGAGAATGATAGGGTGATCAGACTCTTTGAAGTAATGAATCTGAATAAAATGATATTTTAAAGGAATGCTTTGTTCTGAAATATAGGTTGACGTTGTAAATATAGCATTGACCTCAGTATTGAAGATTGAACTATTATCTGCTATTATTCAGGAGAGAGTTGGCTGAGACACTGACATCTTGGCCACCATCTTTGGATCCTAAAGGAAAAAGGACCTACCACGATATGACATGTTGAAATCATCGACAAAATGTGAGCCATCAACACACATGTTAAAGCTGTAGTAAGACTATTAATATGACTATTAATCGTGACTACAATAATTGGACAGGATGGAACCCACTCGAAGATGAAATCGTTCTTAGTGAGATATAAAGGAATGTAATTTGCTGTTCAATCAAAATTCATGCATATATTTTAAAACATCATTTTTCAATTTGTCTCGAGTGCTTTCTGTTGGTCGATAAAGAATACTTCTGTTGACTAAAGAAGTTATAAATTATTGACTTCATCTGCTCTGTGTCATCACGTCCGGGCTAAACGCATTCTGCTATTTCTGTCATCTTTTAAAAATACAATAACTATTCTACGAAATCGTTCAGATACGAATGTATATTAATTTTATGATCAACTTGCCAGTATATAAAAGACAATACAATTAAGTATTTCCTATATTGTCAAACACTTTGCAGTGGGGAAGAATGGAAACATATCATATAAGTTGTTCACTGGTACCGAAGGGGACTTATGTGCCTACATTAAACTGTGAATGCCTCCCTGTTGGGATCGAAACACATTTGTTACGAAGAAACTGTAATGTCACAAATATGGAAACAGGGAATGCCTTTGCTTTGTGTTAGGATAAAAATGTATGAGTGAGTATGGTTTTACGTTGCTTTTAGAAATATCTCCGCAATATCACGACAACGGGCACCAGAAACGGACTTTACACAGTCAGTAGATAATCTGTATTTATTTTCTGGATTAAAAGTCTACAAAGCACGAAACGAACTCGGTAATGCATGTAAAGTTTCCTGTGTAATGGCTAAGCGGGTGTGTTAAGTGAGTTCAGTTTTACGCGGGTTTTAGCAATATTTCAGCAATATCATGGCAACGGACACCCGAAACGGACATTTTTGCCCCTGTGAAGTATCGAAAATGGGTTTTCAGCGTGATGAGCAAACATGTAAACCATTGGACTACCCCACCGCCCCTTAACGTTATCCGTCCCTAATCGGACAACACCCAAATCACCAGGGGAAATGGTTCAGGTAAACAGAAATGTTAAAAAGAAAATCGATAATGCAAATGTTTTGATATGCATTGCTCTAAGAGCAGGTTGATAAGGACTGATAAACTGAAGGAAATCATAGCACAGACAAACCCAGCAACAAAAACCATAGTCTTCCTGGATACAATGGTATGTTGCCTTCACATGCAACGCCTATACTGTACATATACGTCTTCTTCATGCATTGTGGGGCGGTGGGGTAGCCGAGTGGTCTAAGCGTTAGCTCGTCACGCTGAAGACCCGGGTTCGATTCCCACATGGGTGTGCACACAGACCATCAATACCTGGAAGTCAAGAAAATGCGGATGTTTTTATGTGAAAAGTATCCCTCAAATATTAAAAATTCAAAACGATAACTTCACATCCGATGATCAGCATTACAGGTGAATAAAACATAACAACGCTGCATGAATCCTCCTCGCATATGGACTGATCTTCCCGATGAGGCGAAGGTCCAGGTCTGCATCAATGCACTAGCTGGACAAACTGGCTACTGACTGTGTGAACTTGCCTGTGTACACCCACATGTACATATGCCACGACCGTTAATCGGTACTATACTTTGAAGCATTGGTCTTTGCATGCAATAATAGTGGCTCCAAAGTTATATACTGATTCCATTTGTTGTTACTTGAATAAATCTAGTTATAGTTATTGTGCAGCTCGTCCATGGTCACTGTCTTTTCTCGATCATGATTAGAAATACATAACAGTGAAATCGAAACAAACAAATAGCAATCTTCCAAAACACCACCCACCCCACCACACCACACCCCACCCTTCGTTTCATCCTCTTATAAATCAAATAAAATGAAATATACGCACGGAAATGTTTTAAAGTTAGTCTAATGCGACCCTTTTTAAAAATGTACAAAGGAACATTTAATGTTTCTCGTTATGGCTGGGAGGTTCCTGTTTTGAAACGTTTACAAGGGAAGAGCTAACGATTCTCGCTATGCCGCCTTACTGAGTGAGAAAACGATGAAACTGACACCGTCGTACAACGGAGGACTCCTGCAGGTATTCTACTTTGGTAGCTGTGTGATGACCTTTTCGGCCAAGTAGACGCTCGACTAGCTAAAGCGTTACGGGTGGATTAAAGGAGAGAATCCCACAAGGGATCCGTAGACTTGTTCAACGTGTGGTCACATCAGGAACCGATCTCAACAACCCTCTGTATTGAATTAATGTCAACAGAACATGCTGCTGTCAGCATGCTTAGTTTCATCTTCGTATCACTCAAGTTGAGTGAAATATATACATTTAATTCTTCACAGAAAAATCTTTGAAAGTTAGACCATGGCTTTCATTTTTGAACAACGTATAAGGTAACATTTAATATTAATGGTGCTACACTAGGTGACATAACGATGAAGCTGACACCGATCTACAAAAGAGGACTCCTGCAGGTATTCCACTCCGGTAGTAGGGGAACAGTGTGTGATGATGGCTTTGGACCAGTAGAAGCTGCAGTTGTGTGCAGGGCTCTGGGGTACGAGTAAGTGGTAGTTCATTGTCTTCTTTGATTAAAACAATTAATTAATAGCCAATCTATCATTGAAAGATATCAACCTTGGACTATTAACTTTGTAAAAGTTCAAGAGTAACAAACAAATTATTTGAAAATTATTTCAAATGGATTATCTCGAAACACTAGTGCACGCAATGTATGAAAATGACGATGGAACAGGTTGGGGTCGTGTTGTGAAATGTTGGCACGTTGTACTAGACCCGCCCTCTTTGGTTTCATAACCTTCCTTTTATACAAATCTAGTATCTACATCACTTCAGACTTTCTAACACATCAAGCTGACTCGTGTTGTAAAATGCTGGCACGCTGGATGGGTGATGTTTTCTGCTTCATGCTGTTTCACTGATTTTATAAGCTTGCCAGCAGCAGACCCGCGCCTTTTTGTTTCACGCATCACACATCAAGCTGACATGCCTAGACATTTCAGAGCAGCGTCAAACCTGACTAACCAACCATAATATGTCACCAAGATAAGACGGTATAGTTTTGAAAATGTGTCGGAAACGTAATCGATGAAAGCAGTTCCAATAAAATGTAGCTAGATGACGTCCAGTGCACGATGCTGGACACAGATCTAAAGGACTGCAAGCACAGACCACGGGGGACGCATAATTGTGGCGCATCTGATGCTGTTTGTGTCGAGTGATTTTCATTTCCTGAAAGTATGGTTTGGATCATTACTCGTTACTCGATCACTGCTCAGGAGCACAATTGGGATGCTACGATAAGATGCACACATTATTTATTCACGGAAACCTATTCGTATTATTCTCAAAGAAATTGTTTTTTATAGCTTATCGACATATTTTATGGAATACCTTGTATTATCGTGATGAATCATCAAAATATGGTTATGGTATGGCAGAACTCGTACAATGGACACTTGTAATGGGGTTTCATATGGATGTGGACATTTTGGGATAAAGAGAGTGACTCCAAACCAGAATGAAAAGTGAGTACTTGCTGCTTATTGCTACCTCGTTAGGATGAGGAAGCCACAGTAACCCGGTGCGCCTAGTGGCTGCAAGAGTTGTATACTCCCAAGGGAGTTGAGATTGATAATACGATGTGCTGTTGAGATTGACATCCAATGATCGAGGGAAAAAATACCAGCGCCTGAGCATGCGCTAGTTGCCTGGATATGTGCGCTATATAAATATCCTGTAATAAATAATAAAAATTCTTATTGTATATCTGTACACACCTTCCAGCTATCCACCTGGAACCACCAGGAAGTGTCCTTAAAGTCACCCTTGGTCAGGTGATCAGTGTGGTGTATGTCGGCGAGGATTTTAACTATCCGGCCACGTCGTTCAGGTGGACACACTGTGGACGTTCTTACAGTGGACAAACCTTCAGTACAACAATAGCGTCGAAGAACGATTCAGGCACACTGAGATGCCAAGTTGTGAATGTGATGGCCTCCACGGAAATACACGTGTGGTGTAAGTGTTCCACGGCATTAAGTCATTAGAGTTATAAAATGTAAAATGATCATAAATGGCACAGACTTGTTCACAGCAACAAATGATAAAGGATAATACAGGATATTCTGATATGCATTTACGTATAAGTGAACTTGTTTTCAGATAAATTGAATATCGTGTCTGCTTAATGTGGGATGAAATCCCGAAGAGTACAGCTCCAGGAACATGGATATGGTACTGACTTCACACCACGACCGTAGGAGTCTCGCAGGTCTGGCAGGTTTACAGCGCCTCCTGGCTACCTATGGGGTTCATGCATTCAAGACACGTCATATGCTCCATTATACTGTATTTACTTAGAATGTATGCTGAATATTATCGAAAATATGTAACAAAAGCAGACATATGCAAATGTACATTCATGGAACTGAGCGAATAAGTTGGGGGGCATTGTGAACCATTTATTCATTTCAAAATGGGTAATGTGGAAATATTTTGTAAAACGATTAATTGATATCACGAAATTGATTTGGAGTTCCATAATTAACATTTAAAGATTATTGTTATGACGCTGTCAAAGTCGAAAGTGCTTGTCCGTTCGGTATTACTATAGTTTGTTCAATTCATATCGTAGTAACATGCTTACTTCGCTTAACTGCAGCAATGGTAATGTACAATATCTAAAAAATACCAAAAGTCATACATGTCGCCAGACCCTCCAGAGGTACATCTGGAACCGAGCAATGGCACCATCAATGTTGCTGTCAGTGAAAACCTCCGGGTGCAGTGTGTCGTGGATGATGCCAACCCTAGTGTCCACACATTCAGGTGGTCACACAAAGGACGAACAAGTGCTGGGTCGACCTTCCTCAAACGTGACGTAACCAAGTCTGACCAAGGACAACTGACCTGTACTGCTGACAACGGACACTGGATGACACCAGGACGGGCAGATGCAACTGTTAATGTCAGATGTAAGCTATCCCATGGACCTTTTTTCATGTATTTCCTGTAGTATCGAGGCGTCGTTATACCTTGCTAGATACGTGTTCATGTATAATCACCCGTGAAGGTCTGGGTTAGAATGAACCTTCAGTAACCCATGCTTGTCGTAAGAGGCCACTAACGGGATCGGGTGGTCAGGCTTACTGGCTTGGTTGACACATGTCATCGTATCCCAATTGCGTAGGTCGATGCTCATGCTGTTGATCACTGGGTTGTCGATTATCTACAGACCGCCGCTGGAATATTGCTGAGTAATATGCACTAGTGTGTAAATAAAACTAAACTCACTCACTCAGTCATGTGTAATCTCTCCTTGTAACATATGTTGTTTTCACCTCTAGTCGAACTAGATCCACCAAAAATACACCTCGAGTCGATGTCATCAATGTCAAACAGGGTGGCGATGTCACTGTTGTTTGTGTCGTTGACGACGCCAATCCCCCCGCCACCTCTTACACGTGGTTACATGACAACAACATGAGCCCTGGTCAAGTGTTTACAAAGGGTGATTTATCGACGTCTGATGCTGGGAATCTCTCCTGCTCTGCTACAAATTGACAGGGGACATCGATCGTAATGACAAAGATAATCGTCAATCCATGTAAGTACGCACATATATATATAATCCTTAATCCTAGACAATCCAGTGATCAACATAATGAGTATCAATCAACGCAACAAGGATCCAGTGACATGTGTTTAACCACACGTCAGCCGTTAGTCGCCTTTTTACAACAAGCAGGGGTAGCTGAAGTCAAATTCTAACCGGATCTCCACGGGTGATAAACTTATTCGTAAAATAATAGTGCGGACCGCCACAACCTGATGAACCTTCCAAGCGTAAAGCGTAGAAGAAGAAGAAACAAACGCATTCACAAGTTCTAGTTACTAGATGAACTGATATCATGAATTCGAATTTAATACGTGTGATAGTGGCATCGAAGTCTGTAAGTAACCCCTTTTCTCGGTGACATATTATCAGCTTCAACACTGGAGTAACACACACATTTCAATGTTAATGTTTTGGCTTAAACTTGTCAGATGTCTTAACATATTACTACATTCATTTCTGGAGAGAATGTAACGTAGAATTGCAAAATGTCTAAAATAATTTTAAACGACTCTGGATCTGCCTGAGGTACATTTGGAACCGACCGATGACACCTTGATGATGGTGTCGGTGTAGGCTTACCTTTACATTGTGGACTGGAGGATACTGACTCTTGTATCAGATGTCGGAAAAAGTCTCAGGCAAAACATCCCAGACATCCTCACATGAAGTAAAATTCTCATGATGACATGTCAATCCTACATCTGTCTATTTGCAATTCTTCTTTTTGATCTGTTTTGTGGCAGTGCAAGCTTCCTCTTGGATCGGGAGCGATGACACTACAAGCACAAATAAAGTGATTGCCATAGAAACAGGGTCTGCTGGCCTAGTCATCATTGTCATCCTCATCCTCATCATTATCTATTTTAGGAGGAGAGTACATGCTGCAAAACGTAAGTGTATTTTTGGTAGACTTTAAAACATGGCTGACATAAAATATGCACATAGCTACTAAAGACGTTCACCAGCTAACATTTATTTCAACATTACTGTGCATAAGGACATATCACAAGTGATATATTGGCCTCTGTTGAATAGAATAGCATTGTTCTAAGCATGACATTGACAACGGCGTATCTATTTCTAGCTGAAAATAAACCAGGGAAGAACCAACAGAGGTAGGTGTTCTGCATCTTTGTATATATGTGCTGATAGAGTTGTTTAATCAATATTCAGTATGTAACAAGTAGCTGGTAACAAGCCATTTATAGTTATGGTGATTATTATACCGCAATTCTCACAGTAAAATTACACCTAGTCATTTGTCTCATGGGATGATTTAATGTATTCTTTCAATCACAAGATCAGCCCATTTTACTCAAAATGGCACCGATTCTACTAAATGGGTATATATATGCTATTCAATATTCACCCAGTAATTGATACTTGACATCATCTACTAAATTCAGAAATTTAACATTTCACCAACATGCTTCACGCCCTTCACCTCTCCTCAATATAAGACTGATATTTACACTTGTGCCAAAATGCACACAGTGTCTTAGAATCTTAAACAATCTTCCATTGTCGGACTAACATATGCAATTGGTGGAACGGTAAAAACGAGAACTATCGGTGGCTGACGATGTTTCGTCATATTTCACTGGAAAAGAAGCGGAGTAAAATTCTGCCCTTACTGATCCACTTCATCTACAAAAGTAGATAACGACCTAACATGTGCAAGTTTTACCTATGTATTCGATTATAAAATAATGTACATAACATCTAACAAAATGTATAATTTCCTCTTCTTGAATTATGATATATACGTGTATATGTAAATAAATGACGATGGCAAACTTGTCAATTCCTTGTACCCCTTTGTTGGCTGCACGCTTACAAAACGCACTGAACGTAACTTGTCAGAGTAAAGGACCATATCTTTGAGCTTTTATCTCCCTAATCTTTGATGAAGAAGAATATGTTTGCATAGTTCATTAGAGCATGATATTGTTATTGTGTAGGCACCAATGAAAGGCCACCTCCTCGTGGTGGGTGCTGGGTCACGCTAAGCGCCTTTCAACCCCCCGTTGTGGACCCGGGGGGGATATTTTGGTCCACCAACCCGTTTGCCGTGGGTTGCGCCCCTGTGTCGGTGGAGGACGGGAGGCTGGTGGTTGAGGGCACTGGTTCCAGGAACAGTGTTCCTTTGCCCAACACACCACTTCGCCCCTTACTTCACCTAGACGGGTGGTTGAATGGGCCCGGTTCAACCAATCGGCTGGTCATGTCGAGCCCTGTGCATTACTTGTATTTGCACAAATTATATTATGAACTACATTTTTGACTTTAGGTCTTGGCTCTTTTTGTTTGTAAAATATTAAATTGGTTTTGAAATATATCCTATTTAAAATGCCTAGAGTCCTATGCCCAGAAGGCGATGGCTCATGGGCCAATCTGGTGGTTTGATTAATTTTCAATTAGTCTTCTGCTGGAGTATACCATCTCAGTATCCTTGGTGCTGCCAGTCGGCGACCCACTGGTTTATAGCATTGTCCTTGTGATACTCCGTGGTGGGTGGGGAGCTGGGATGGTGAACCTTTCAAATTAACCATGGCTCAACCAAAAACATAAACGTGCATTAGATGAATGCTCATTCTCTGATGAGGACAATACCACAAACAAACCTCCTGATACTTGGAGCAGATTTCAGTAGTTTCTGTCTACTGATGGTGGACCACTTAAAATTAAATCCTTTTGCAACATCCAAAGCAATTTATGGAATTGTTGGGGATGTTCAAACTGTCAAAAGATCAGATCCGGCTTCCTTTGATCGAATGTAAAACCGCAAAGCAATCTGCCACTCTTTCTAGCAACAAGACACCTAGCCAATGTTGACGTCACAGATTCTCCTCACAAATCCCTAAACAGCAGCAAAGGCATCATTAGAGATAGGGACCGATGGCTCTATGATATGAGTGAGGCTGACATAGAAACCGAACTTCAAAGTCAAGGTGTCACGAATGTGAAACGTTTCACAGCCAAGAGAAATGGTGAAATTATAAAACAAACACATACTTGCTTTCTTTTCCTCAACCCAAACATCCAAAATGTATCAAAGCTGGATATTGTCTCATCGAAGTGGAACAGTACATACCGAATCCACTTCGGTGTTACAAGATGTCAAAAGTTTGGCCATGGTGCCCAATCTTTCAGGAATCCCATCACTTTGCTACCGATGTGGTGAAGCTGCACATGACGGATCTGATTGTCTCACATCTCCAAAATGTGTGAACTGCCATGGAGAACACATGTCTTCATCCAAGTCTTGTCCTATCTGGAAACGTGTGAGTATGAAATAGTCAAACGTAAAATTACAAAAAGAATATAACATACCAGGAAGCAAAGCTTTTATTCAATGCAGCCCCGCCATCGACAGGTATGTCATACTCAGCAGCTGTCACACACCCTCTTTCTAAAACGTCAAGTCTGTTGACTGTCAGACTGATATCACGTGGGTAAAAAAACAGAAAAGTACACTGTCATCAAACCATCTACTACTAGAAAAGAGACATCACAGTCACAGACTGATCCACCATCAATAGTTTCCCATTTCCTATTGTGAAAAATGCAAGCCAGAAAGTAGATTACACCCAAAAAATCTGATCGATTACAAAAGGGTTCACGAGACCCTGTACAAATTTTCAACAAATTCCAGATACTGGAAGATATGGATGTCTCCCCTCATCCCCGTGCACGCGACAGAAGTAAGTCGCCTCGGACTGGGAAAAGTAGATCCCCAGTACTTCCACCATCAACATGAGTCATACCTTTTCATTCAGTGGAATTGCAGAGGTCTGAAAAATAATTTCAATGAAGTACAATTACTGATACAGGACTTTCGACCGCCAGCGTTATGTCTTCAGGAGACATATATAAAAACTACAGACTCTTTTAATTTACGTCAATATAGTGGTTATCACTGTTTCTCTCCTCAAGGTGAAAGCAACTGGAGGTGCTTGTATTTTGGTAAGACAGGGTATTATCCATAGCTCTGTCCCTCTTAATACCAATCTTCAGGCTGTAGCGGTTCGTCTGACTTTACACATTGCGTTGACACTGTGTAGTTTTGTATATCCCTCCTTCTTCCACTATTCAACAGTCTGATCTTCAAAACCTGTATGATCAACTTCCGAAGCCGTGTCTACTCATGGGCGATCTTAATGGACACAACCCGCTTTGGGGAAGTACCCATACAAATAATAAAGGTAAACTCCTTGAAGAATTCATTTCAGATAATAACCTATGTATATATAACGACGATACAAGCACATATTTACATCCAGCTACGGGAACATATTCTTCCCTGGATTTGTCACTTGCTGACTCCATCTTGTATAATGAATTTGAATGGATGGTCCATGATGACCTATGTGGGAGTGATCACTTCCCCACCATTCTCAAAACAATCGGCCCTGGTGATGATCCTCCTTTATCCAGAAGGAACTTTGCCAGGGCTGATTGAATCATTATATGAGACATTGTGTGCTGATCACTTAAAACATGATGTATTTGAGACCAGTGAAGATCCGATACAGTTGTTCTCCGATTTACTCAATGACATTGCTGACCAAACTATACCTAAGTCCTCTGCAGTTCCACATATTCGCAAGCCATGGTTTGATAATGAATGTAAACAGGCCAGAAAGAGCAGGAAGAAAGCTGAAAAATATTTTCGGCGATATCCTACTGTCCATAATTTAAATAGAAGTTAAAATGTTAAATGCCAAGGCTCGACGTACGTTTTAAACAGAATAAGCGTCAGTCTTGGAGGAAATATGTTTCTAAAATTAATTCACGCACACCTATGTCAAAGGTGTGGAACATGATTCACAGAATAAAGGGCACAGGTTCTAAATCTACTGTTCACCATCTGAAGGATGGTGATAATTTATTAACTGATAAAACTGACATTGCCAATAAACTTGGTGAAACTCTCGCCAAGCACTCATCTTCATCAAATTATGTCCCTGAGTTTCAAAACTTTCCAGAAACAACAGGAGAAGACAAGGTTACATTTTAACTCAGACAATGGTGAAGATTATAATGAATTATTTTCACTACATGAACTACACACCGCCCTTGAGCAAGCTCATGATACAGCAACAGGGGGCAGACGATATCCACTATCAGCTCCTGAAGCATTTGCTTGAACCATGTTTGGAAACATTACTAAATATTTTTTGATTCAATATGGACTTCAGGGAATTTCCCAACTTCATGGCGTGATGCCATTGTCGTCCCCATTCCAAAACCCGGCCGGGATCATACTGATCCATCAAATTACAGACCAATCTCTTTAACGAGTTGTGTCTGTAAAACCATGGAACGAATGGTAAATAATAGACTGACGTGGTATCTTGAAACCAATAACCTTATAACTAATATTCAATGTGGTTTCAGGAAAAACCGTAGTACCATTGATCATCTGGTACGACTAGAATCCTTTGTTAAAATGCTATATAGTAAAATAAACAACATGCAGTATCAATTTTCTTTGATCTTGAGAAAGCTTATGATACGACATGGAAGCATGGCATTTTGAAAGATTTACATGATTTTTGGTTTGAGAGGTCGTTTGCCTCTTTTTATATCACAGTTTTTAAAAGACAGACAATTTCAAGTCCGAGTGGGTTCAACCCTGTCTGACCATTATAATCAGGATCAGGGTGTGCCGCAAGGCAGTATTTTGTCTGTCACATTGTTTAGTATAAAGATAAATAGTTTATCAAAAGTTTTAAATGATTCAATTGATGGATCATTATTTGTGGATGATTTTAATATCTCTTGTCGCGGTAAAAATATGCACACTATTGAACGACAACTGCAGTTGTGTTTAAATAAAATAAATAAATGGTGTCTTGAAAATGGGTTTAAATTTTTCTAAGTCAAAACTAATTGTCTACACTTTTTTGTAGGAAATATAAGCCTCATAAGGACCCAGAACTATTCTTAATGGTATTCCCATTAAAAGTTGTCAAGGAGGCCAAGTTCTTGGGTCTAATTTTCGACTCCCATTTGACTTTCCTTCCGCATATCAAATCCCTAAAAACTAAATGCCTGAAGGCACTCGATTTATTGAAAATCGTTTCTAATTCAAAGTGGGGAGGGGACCAAACTACCCTCCCTACACCTGTATAGATCACTTGTCCGCTCGAAGCTTGATTATGGCTCCATCGTATATGGTGGAGCCTGTAAAAGCATAAACTTAAAACTATTAGATTCTATCCACCACCAAGGTCTCAGACTTTGTCTTGGGTCCTTTTCGAACTTCTCCTGTTGACAGTCTCTACGTCGAGGCTGATGAGCCATCTCTTACACAACGCAGTATAAAATTAACTTTACAGTATATTACAAAACTTTATTCCAATGAGTCAAACCCTGCATATACCTGTGTCTTTAATCCACTCTATGAAGATCTGTACAACAGAAGCCTTCTCTTGTTCCGCCTCTTGGTATAAGAGTAAAACTTTTTCTTTCTGCTGCTGGCATTGAGCTAGAACATATAGCTCCTTCCCGTTTCTTTCTTCTCCTCCTTGGCAACTGGTGAGGCCTGAAGTTGACCTAACTCTGACAAAATTTAAGAAATCTGAAAACTAATGAATTACAGTATAAACAAGAATATAATCAATTAAAAATCAAATATAATACATACAAATCCTTATTTACAGATGGGTCCAAGGATGGTGGCGCAGTGGCATGTGCCACTGTCATTGGATCAGAACAATATCTTCTAGAATACCTGATAATAGCTCTATATATTTACAGCAGAAGCCAAACGCCATCTTAACAGCTCTTAAATATATTCAAAGAGACATCCAAAACATAAACAGTATATAATTTTTTTCTGACTCTCTTTCTTGTCTTCAGGCTATTAAAATATTTCTTGTAAACATCCACTTTTAATTGAAATAATCGAGATTATATAATGAGCTTGCTACTGGCCAATGCGACATCGTCTTTGTTGGTTACCCAGCCACGTTGGCATTTCTGGGAATACAATGGCCGATCTTGCTGCTAAGGCAGCACTCAACAAATCTGTGACACCACTTCTTATCCCATACTCTGATTATAAAGCCAGCATTAGAACCTACATCCGTGATCTGATGCAGAAGAAGTGGGACACCCAAGTAGGTCTTAATAAATTACATGCAATAAAACCTTACATTGGTTACACCTACTTGGGTTGTCAGTCCAGATTTGAAGAGGTCATTTTGCGACGATGTCGCATTGGCCACACTAGATATACTCACGAATATTTACTGAAAGGCGAAGATCCTCCGTTTTGTATCCCTTGTGATGAAAGAATCACAGTCAAGCATGTCCTGCTTGACTGTGTTGAATATTCCATCACAAGGGATAAGTATTTTAATGTCAAGACATTGAAGGATCTTTTTTACACTATTAATTCTCATTTAATAATTGAATTTTTAAAAGAATTAGATTTATTGACTCATCTGTAAATAGTTAATTATTTTATGATTGGAAGTTTGAATTTGTAACACAGATTGTTAGTGGCTGTATCCTCGAGGGGGGTTGACGTAGCGTAAAATTATTGTCCTCCTGAGAGGGTACGTAAGTCCCAAAACATTCAAAGTAAATTTCAACTTTCCGTTTTTTAATCGTAGAATATGTGTAATTTTAATGTATGGCTAGATATATCTCAATTGCTAACAGCTGAGGGGATGGTGTAAATCCAGCTAGGGCCCATGCAGGAAGCAAATGTACTGTAAGTCCCCATGGTCCCTAGTATGGTGATCTACCTTCAGTTGTTAGCGATCTATAGCCCATTTTTATATTGTGTTGTCCCCTATAGTTAAAATGTTTTAGATTTAATTACTAGTTTTAATTTCGAATCTGTGATTATCTAGTTATTTTACTGTCCTTTGTCGGCAGGTTTTTATAATATCTCTCTATATATATTGTTTTTCAGTATTAAATGTTCTCGTCACGATATGGCTGAAATATTGCCGATGTGACGTTAAATATTAACTCACTCACTCACTCACTGTTATTGTGTATGTATACCAGAACTGCACAGGCGTCAAGGAACAATGAAGAAAGACGACAACAGCACTACGAGACCATGGAGCGGTCAAGTGGAGGTATAGCACCAATATTATCTATAGCATACACTTGCAAGTGACGTGAACGGCCAAGTGGAGGTATAGCACCAATATTATCTACAGCATATACTGAGTGACGTGAACGACCAAGTGGAGGTATAGCACCAATATTATCTATAGCATATACTGAGTGACAAGAACAAGGTCATACTATTATATGACGTTTTGCCTTGCATTTCTGCCTTTAGCAGATGAGGTTGTTATATGTTCCAGGTGCTGAGAATTCCTATTTCGGAATTGAAATAGCCCCAAGGAAAGGTTGTCTCTATACTAATAGGGTTGGCAGGACAGACACCTGGTGCCATCACTGATTTTCAATTGTTAGGGCTGGCTAACGAAAAAGAAAGATAGAAGACGTATCGAAATATAGAAGACGGAATGTTGGGCAAAATGCCAAAATGTCTGAAAGAAATTAATATATTTAACATCACAGGTGAGTTGTGTTGCGTGGATTATTAACAAAACAACGTGTTTCGACAATATTTCTGAATGTCAATCATTTTAGCCAGTCCTATCAGTTATCGATGCAATTTTCAAAGTTACTTGGTCCAATTGAAACTGTTTCGGCATTAGATTACGTCGTCGATGCGTAAGATATACAAAAGACTCAAAAGACTTCTCTTTTTCGTCCTAAAAGGGTACCGAATGCATTTCTGTTCACAACTGTGTCCCTTTATGTATGACAGGAACATGGCTCGATCCAAGGATTAACTCAATGCTTTACCGCAATTTTGTTGACTTCGTGAAATTCATACCTGTCCTCGTTGGGTTCACAAAGTATCGTGGTCATTCTGCCAAATGGAGCTGACAAGTTTTATCGTATATGAAATTTACTCGGAAGTAACACAATGTTTCAGATGCTGATCCTGCTCATATCTATGGCAACATTGGATTTGAAGATGAAGAAAACACATTGCAAGAACAAGGTAACATGTTTCCGATTTAAAGTGCTCGGTTTTGGATTTATAAACACATTCGGATTCGTACAGCAGCAGCTATTTCTTAACAGTTTTTAACATGTAACAAAAAATGATTTTTCATGAGAATGTTTCCATTGTGCACATTCTGTGTTCCATATGAACGTGTTATTTTTCTACAATAATACATTCCTCATGGAGTCTAACCGTCTAAGAACCAATTAAAACGAATATTTGAGATAATAAAGAATTATAGGGACGTATGTATCAATTAGTCCAAAGTTCGACATCCAACTAAGTCCATGCAGATGGCAAAGGTACTGTAAGTCACCATGGTCCCTAGTATGGTGATCTACTTTCATTTGCTGGTGACCTATGGCCCGTTTTTATATATTGTATTGTCCTGTATTGTAGTAAAGATTTTCACACTTACGCCAGTTTAATTTTCTATCTGTGATAACCTGGTTGTTTTACTGTCCTTTGTTGACAGATTTAAGGAAATAACTTTATTTATTATTTACGCATAAATTGGTTTAGTCACGATATAATCGGCCGAAATATTGCCGATGTGACTGGGAATCTTAACTCACTCTCGAAACAAAAGCAGAGAGTAATTAAGAAAGGCCCCGGCGACGATTCGGATTCTACCAGTATCGTAGCAACTTCAATTAGTTGGAGTAGGCGAGGTGTATTCACGAATACTTTGAGTTCCCTACACAGATAGAGTAAGACCTGTGGTGAACCTGTCTTTGGTGACCATCATGATGACGAGTCAGCCGGACAAGCCTATCTCGTCATGCCATGTTGCAAACTACTTCCACTTTAGTGTCACATCTCTAATGACCAATTAAGCTGTCCCCTGCCTCTAGCACCTGAAATAACACGGAAACATTTATGTAAATGTGTTTCTGCTTGAATTCTGTGACCTGCACAGCGTGAGGTAACACGGTGTATCGAGTGTGACACTCCAAATTGGACATATTGTACAAACATTTGATACATTCTGATATTACTGAAATTCTCTATGTTACCAGGAACTGCTTCTAGTCCATACTCCAGCAACATCCAGCTTTGAATGAACAAGAAAGTAGGCCCCAAAGAGGTAAGAAACTACACCGCTCATCTGTGCGCAGTGACAATGCCCATAATACATAATAAATAAATAATAAAGTTAATATATGTATAGCGCCTGTTCCAACGTATTGCTCAAAGGTTCTTAGGAGAAGGCTATGTTGAACAAAGTGGGGTTTCAGTTGTCATTTAAAGTGGCCGAGATTGACAATGTCCTGAATGTGTCTAGGAAGACATTCAAGGAAGACATTCAATATAAACAATGAATCGTTAGGTGGTCCAATGGTCTGAAGGAATGCAACAACCTCAGCTGCCTCGGTCCGCGGGTCATGAGTACAATGGTTGCCGTTATCCTTGGTCCATAGTAGTGTAGAGTTCAATGATGTACATCACAGGACTGCGAAATGTTTATCAGTGGCAACACGTCCTGCTTACCAGCGGCACATAGTCCTGTTTAATTGTGTTTGTTGTGTAACGCCCTATATAGCTATCTTCCATCTATATGGCGTCGGTCTGTAAATAATCAAGTTTTGATGTGACAATCCATGTGTCAACATCAGGAACATCAATCTCATCAATTGGGAAACGATGACATGTGTCAACCACACGGGCCTGACAACCTCATCTTACGACTGAAAACCAATTCCATCCCGGATCTTACGGTACTGTTTTATGAGTTGTTGATAGTCATATTTAGTAGTGGTATAACAGAATCTTGAACACTCCCCACATTTGTTTTCATCTTTTATACAGAAATAAAGAAAGAAAATTGAGACCGCCAAGAGGTCAAAAGAACAGTAAAGAGGATAATCATTCTTGAGGTTTTACTTTAAAAAGCAGAACTGGAAGCAAAGTCCTGTTTATCAGAAGTACATGGTACTCCTTTTCAGTGACATATTGCCCAGTGGTATAGCTTTACACCACGTCCTCATCCATCTTCGTCTGTTATACAGAAGGGATAAAAGCAAAAGTCAGACCGCAGAGGGAAAAGCTTTATGATTGGAAGGTGACTATGATACTTGCGGTTTGTACTTGAATGGCTTCATAACCGAAAGCAAAACACAAATGATTAATTATATTAGAAACCACCAATTGCCGATCTATAGGGTCTGCAGGTTTTGATGTTTTCGAGTAAACATGTGAGATGATTTTTTGTCGACTGTTGTGTGTAGCGGTATTTAAAGTCCATGTTTCATGTTTTGCATTCCTCGACGTTTCAGATAAACCTCGGGTCTTGTACAAAATAGCATTAAAAATATAATTGGTGTAAATGGACAGGAGAAATATATTATATTGATGGGTGGTCGGCAGCTGGGGTTTAATTTGTTGGCACACTGGCGGATTCTACATCAAATCAGACTTTCTGACTGATTATATTTGTTTGTTTGACAAGGTGATTCTCATATTAATACTTCACTATTGTTACTAGCTCTCGCCTGTTCTCCCTTGCAGAGCATGTTTATGAAAACACCATCGTCAGGAACTGATCTTTCTGGGAACTATGGATCCGATGTTATCACCTGTCCTCAGAGATACCTTTTATCATTTCTAACATATGATACATTTGGGATTACAAGTTTCAGTTACGTATAGATTATCGTACTCGTTTGGGCCCCATACAGGATTCGTCCAAAACCTCTGAAAGTCGATCTGACCCACCCAAGCCATCGCTGCTTCCACAAAATGATCATGTATTTTGTGTACTCTTCCTTCTGAGAAGGGCACCCTTGAAGAGCAACCTCCTCGTGGTGGGTGCTGGGTAACGCCAATGGCTCTTCGCCCCCGTGTGGACCTGGGGTCGAATAGGTCCACAGCACCCCATTGCTGGTCGTAAGAGGCGACAAAAATTGGGCAACCCGTTTGCCGTGGGTTGCATCCCTGTGTCGGCAGAGGAAGGGAGTCTGGTGGTTGAGGATGACGGAACCGGCAATAGTGTTCAATAATCCAACACACCACTTCGACCCTAACTTTGCCTAGACGGGTGGTAGAATAGGCCCGATTCTACCAATCGGCTGGTCACGCCTTGCCCTGTGCATGGAATGTCTATACAAAACGTGGTATTACATAACACTTTTGGCCATGTTCAAAATGTTAACTAATATTCTACGAAAACAAATTAGCCTCGCAGACCCATGCACAGAAGGCGGTGGCTCATGGGCCAATCTGGTGATGCTGACCTCCGATTTCTGTACGTCTCCAATTGATTGTCATGGACAGAACCATCCTGACCTTTAATCTGGTAGGCAGCTACAGCATTTCATTTCGCTGGAGTATAACACCCCTTATCCCTGGTCTTTGCAGCTTGGAGATCCGCTGCAATATAAGATCGTCCTTGTTGACACTCCACGGTGGGTGGGGAGAGGGGATGCCGAACCACATTACTCACGACATGGCTTCCCAATACCCCGGTTCAAAACGAAGACACATGGATACTGACAACTCCTCGTCTGACGAGAGTACGCCCCTCCGACCTGACTACTGGCCACGCTTCCTGATTATTGAGGGCTTGTGACCAGCAACCTTTGCAACTGAATCCTTTTGCAATCTCCAAGGTATCGCTGGTATCTGCGGAGCGGTTGCCAATGTTACAAAGCTCCGATCTGATTCTCTCCTGATAGAATGTACCCGGAAACACCAATCCTTGAATCTCCTCAAAATACAAGAATTTGTCAATATCAAGGTCGCTGTCTATGTACAGCACACAAAACCCTTAACTCTCTTGTAGAGGCATTGTATGGGACAGAGCTCGATGCCTGTCTGACATGACTGAAGAACAAATTGTCAAGGAACTCTCTCAGCAATCCGTCACAGCCGTAAAACGATTCACCTTCAAAAAGGACGGTGTTGTTCAACCAACGAACACCTATCTCTTCACATTCGCGCGAGCAAACATCCCTGACTCGATTAAAGCTGGATATTGTAGCATTGGTGTGGAGGTGTATGTCCCCAATCCACTCCGGTGCTACAACTGCCAAAAGTTTGGACATGGATCCAAGTCCTGTCGTTCCTCTGCTGTTTGTTACCGCTGTGGTGGTAAACCATATGGGCTCTTCCAAGTTCTGTCCAGTGTGGAAACGCGGATCCGAGATACTAAAGATCAAGCACAAAGAAAATATCTCCTTTCACGAAGCAAAGAAGAGGGTTGCAAGTTTAACTGCTGCCCCTTCAACCACCACCTACTCTTCTGCTGTCTCCCGTCCTACTGTCACTACTGCAACCATCTCATGTCAGACCGACCTGACATGGATCATGTCTTCTCAGCCACAACTGAACCCATCTCAGCAACTCCATTTCCAACGCTACTGTTCTCACAAATCCTGATCATTGGTCTCGATTTTTGGTCATGTCGGCACCAGATGATGGTCCCACTTAAATTGAATCCTTTTGCCATTGCAAAGGCATAGAAGGATTAGCTGGCGACGTAAAAGAAGTCAAGAAGCTACGTTCGGGATCACTACTGATTGAGTGCAAAAAGAAAATTCAATCACAAATCCTCCTTTCGACCAAATCATTAGCTAATGTTCCTGTGGAGGTTTCACCTCACAGGACACTCAACAGTAGTAAAGGCATTGTCCGTGATGTCGGACGTTGCCTTTCAGATATGGATGAGGCTGACATCATTTCAGAATTACGTCCACAAGGAGTGACTGCTGTTAAACGGTTTACTTCCAAAAGAGATAATGAAACCATAAAGACCAATACTTATCTATTTACATTCGGTCTTCCGTCACGCCCAGAATCATTGAAAGCTGGATATTGTCACTTAAGGGTTGGTGCTACCGATGTCAGAAATATGGCCATGGTTCTAATTCATGCCGCGGCCCAGCTGCTTGTCATCGATGTGGTGGCAACTGTGAAGATAGCAGACTCTGTGATAAACCTCCTGCGTGTGTAAACTACTCTGGGAGTCATCCCTCGTCGTCCAGAGCATGCCCTACATGGGAGCTCCAGTCAAAATTTCCAAAATGAAACATGACCGTAATGTTACTTTTTGAAGCGAGGAAACTTGTTCTGGCTCTCGAAAAACCAGGCTCATCGTATGCGGCTGCTGCTTCTGCCTCAACTCCATTTCTCGACCGGTTTCATGTCAGTCAGTAGGTTGCCAAACCGAATACACATGGATTGAGTCATCTAATCCAATTTTGGCTGAACCTCGTCGACAATCATCCAGTTCTTCGTCACAAACGGAAGATCTGTCTACAGTTGTCTCACCGTCGCCAGTGGTTCAAGCATTGGAACCAAAATCGGTACCAAAACCATCCCCTGTTCTGAAATTGACTAAAAACAAATTGATCATTCTATTCATTCAGATCGTATACCAAAGGGTCAGCGTGACCCTGTACGGCTACAAAATCGTTATCAAACCTTGGAGGACATGGATGTCTCTCCTCTCTACCACGGGCGCAACAGAAGTAAGTCGCCGCGAAAAGGGAAAAATAGATCCCCTGTACATCCACCTATAACATGAATGGTTCTAGTTCACTCCTTCAGTGGAATTGCAGAGGTCTCAGGTCCAATTTAAATGATTTACACTTATTAATACAAGATTATAGGCCGTCAGCAATATGTCTCCAGGAGACATACCTTAAAGACACTGACAACTTTGATTTACGTCAGTACAGTACCTACCATTCCTTCTCCCCTCCAGGGACTAAAGCTACAGGTGGATCTTCTGTTTTCGTAAGGCAGGGTGTTATCCACAGCCCTGTTTTAATTCATACAAATCTTCAGGCTGTTGCAGTTCGGATAACTATGCACATTGTTTTACTTTGTGCTCTCTTTACATTCCTCCAACATCGTTGCTTCAACTAACTGATCTTCAAGCACTTTACGACCAGCTTCCCAAGCCCTGCATCATTATGGGCGATCTAAATGGTCATAACCCACTCTGGGGCAGTATGCATACAAGCAATAAAGGAAAGTTACTTGAAGATTTCATTTCAAGCAATGATTTATGCATTTATAATGATGGCTCACACACTTATCTCCATCCTGGTACTGGTACCTATTCTAATCTTGACTTGTCCATCACTGACTCAAATCTCTTGAATGAATTTGATTGGTCCGTCCATGACGACCTTTGTGGAAGCGACCACTTCCCTACAGTTCTAAAACCAGTAGCCCCATCTGATGTTCCTCCATCATCAAGATGGAATTTCAAAAAGGCTAACTGGCCTTTATATGAAACTCTGTGTGCTGACGAACTTAAACCTGAACTTTTCATTGATGTTACTGATGCTATAAAGAGTTTCTCTGATAAACTGAATAACATAGCGGATGTGTGCATCCCTAAGTCCTCTGCAATTCCACACATTAGAAAACCATGGTTCAACGATGACTGCAAACAAGCTAGGAAGGCAAGGAAAAAGCAGAACATTATTTCCGTCGCCATCCTATGGTTCATAATTTGAACATGTTTAAGATTTTAAATGCTAAAGCACGGCGTACTTTTTAAGCAAAGTAAACGCCACTCTTGGCGAAACTATGTATCAAAAATAAATTCGCGCACGCCAATATCAAAGGTGTGGAATATGATCCAGAAAATCAAAGGTAAGGGCTCCAAATCTAGCATTCACCATCTGACAGATGGGAACCAATTATTGACTAATAAATCAGATATTGCAAACAAACTTGGTGAGACATTGGCCAAACATTCTTCCTCGTCTAATTATGTACCTGAATTCCAAAAAATATCAAAACAGCAAGAAAAGAAAGCTATTAATTTCAATTCAGATAATGGGGAAGATTACACCGAAACCTTTTCAATCCACGAGCTTCATACTGCTCTTGACCAGGCTCATGATACTGCTTCCGGAGCTGATAACATACATTATCAACTCCTGAAGCACTTACCTGAATCATGTTTAGAGACACTCTTATCTATTTTAGATGATATTTGGACATCTGGAAAATTTCCTTCCTCGTGGCGCGATGCTATAATTGTGCCCATCCCTAAACCTGGACGTGATCATACTGATCCTTCCAATTATAGGCCAATTTCACTAACTAGCTGCGTTTGCAAGACCATGGAACGCATGATAAATAATCGACTTGTTTGGTACTTGGAAACAAATAACCTTATAACAGATATACAATGTGGTTTCCGTAAAAACAGAAGTACTGTCGATCACCTAGTGCGTTTGGAATCATTTGTTAAAAATGCTCTAATTAATAAACAACACGCTGTGTCTATCTTTTTTGATCTTGAAAAGGCATATGACACTACGTGGAAATATGGCATTTTAAAAGATTTACATGGCTTCGGATTACGAGGCCGTTTGCCTCAATTTATAGCTAACTTTTTAACTGACAGACAGTTTCAGGTCCGCGTGGGATCTACCCTGTCTGATCATTACAATCAGGATCAGGGTGTCCCACAAGGCAGTATTTTGTCTGTCACATTGTTTAGTATCAAGATCAACAGTTTATCCAAGGTTTTAAATGATTCAATCGATGGATCACTTTTTGTGGATGATTTTAACATTTCTTGTCGTGGTAAAAATATGCATACTATTGAACGACAACTGCAGTTGTGTTTAAACAAAATAAATAAATGGTGTCTTGAAAACGGCTTTAAATTTTCTAAATCCAAGACTAATTGTATACATTTCTGCCGTAAATACAAACCGCATAAAGACCCTGAACTATCTCTAAATGGCACACCCATCAAAGTTGTTAAGGAGGCAAAGTTCTTGGGTTTAATTTTCGATTCGCACTTAACGTTTCTGCCGCATATTAAATCCCTTAAAACTAAATGCCTGAAGGCACTTGACTTGTTGAAAGTTGTTTCCAACTCAAAGTGGGGAGGGGATCAAGCTACCCTCCTCCACCTATATCGATCATTGGTCCGCTCGAAACTTGATTATGGCTCCATCGTATATGGTGGAGCCTGCAAAAGCAATCTAAAACTACTTGATTCTGTCCACCACCAAGGTCTAAGACTTTGTCTTGGATCTTTTAGAACTTCTCCTGTTGACAGTCTCTATGTCGAAGCAGATGAGCCTTCTCTTGCCCAACGACGTATAAAATTATCTTTACAATATCTTACAAAACTATATTCTAACGAATCGAATTCTGCATTTCAATGTATCTTTAATCCCTCTTTATGAGGATTTGTACAACAAGAAATCTTCTCTTGTTCCGCCACTGGGGCCTGTGGATTAAGCCATTCATTACTGCTGCCGGCATTGAGCTGGAAAATATATCTCCTTCCCGTCTTCTTTCTTCTCCGCCTTGGCAATTGGTTAGGAGCCACAGGTCGACCTAACACTGACTAAGTTTAAGAAAGCAGAAACTAATGAATTGCAATATAAACAAGAATATAATCAATTAAAAAGTAAATATAATACCTATAAATCCTTATTTACAGATGGGTCCAAGGATGGTGGCGCGGTTGCTTGTGCCACTGTCATTGGGTCCAAAACAGTATCTTCCAGATTACCCAATGACAGTTCAATTTTCACAGCAGAAGCAAACGCAATACTAACAGCTCTTAAATATATTAATAAACACCGTAAATATAAACAATACATAATCTTTTCTGATTCTCTTTCGTGTCTTCAGTCTATTAAAAATTTTTTCTTGTAAACATCCACTTTTATTAGAAACTATTGAATTGTATAATGAGCTTGCTACTGGCCAATGCGACATCGTCTTTTGTTGGTTACCCAGCCACGTTGGCATTTCTGGGAACACAATGGCCGATCTTGCTGCCAAGGCAGCACTCAACAAATCTGTGACACCACTTCTTATTCCTTACTCTGATTACAAAGCTTGCATTAGAACTTACATCCGTGATCTGATGCAAAAGAAGTGGGATGCCCAAGTAGGTATCAATAAATTACATGCAATAAAACCCACTATCGGTTACACCTACTTGGGTTGTCAGTCCAGATTTGAAGAGGTCATCATACGACGATGTCGTATTGGTCACACCAGATATACTCATGAATACCTGTTAAAAGGTGAGGAAAGTATCCCTTTGTGATGAAAGAATCACGGTCAAGCATATCCTGCTGACTGTGTTGAAGGGATATTTATTTCAAATCTATGAAGGATCTTTTAGTAATATAAGTTCTCATTTAATTATTGCCTTTTAAAAAAATTAGACTTGCTAACTGATTTGTAAATAGATATATATTTTATTATTGGTAGTTTAGATTAGTAACTGAGATTGTTAGTGGCTGTACTCTCAAAGGGGTTGAAGTAGCGTAAAATTATTGTCCTCCTGAGAGGGTACGTAAGTCCCAAAACATTTCAAGTCAGTTTAAGTGTACCAGGTTTTTAATCGTAGTATTTTTGTGGTTTTAATGTATGGCTAAATCTCAGTATCAACGCCAATGGCTGAAGGGATGGTGTAAATCCAGCTAGGGTCCATGCAGGTAGCAAAAGTAAATAAGTCCCCATGGTTCCTAGTATGGTGATCTACCTTCAGTTGTTGGCGATCTATTGCCTATTTTTACATTGTGATGTCCCCTAAAGTTAAAATGTTTTAGATTTAATTACTAGTTTTACATGTATATCTGTGATATTCTAGTTGTTTTACTGTCCTTCGTCGGCAGGTTTTTATAATCTCTGTATATATATTCTATTTAACTGTCAAATGTTCTCGTCACGATATGGCTGAAATATTGCCGATGTGACGTTAAATATTAACTCACTCACTCACCCATTTCCAATCACAAACACCAGAGCAAATGCCAAAACCAGAGACAGAAACTGCGCGCAGAAAAGGGAAAAAAAAGAGGCTAGAGAGACTAAAGCAACTCGAACAACCGCCAAACACAAACCAAAGGCCACCTCTTCCTCAGAGGTCCCCGTCGAGGTCCATAACCTCCTTTGGCCCTCTGGATATGGAGGTAACTCCATCTCCACCAGACACCAATAGGAGTTCATCAAACGCTTTCTCACGTTCACGTGACAGGTCCACCAGTGGAAGCACCATGAATCCGCAAAACATGATCCAATGGAATTGCAGAGGACTAAAGAATAATTATAATGAATTACAGTTATTGATTCAAGACTTCAAACCATCCGCGTTTTGTCTCCCAAGAAACCTACATAAATTTGACATCCGTCGGTACAGTTCCTACCACTCCTTTTCTCCTCCCGGCGTAAAAGCTACAGGAGGCACTTCTATCCTGGTGAGGCAGGGCATCCTCCATAGCCCTGTTCCACTTAACACCAACCTACAAACTGTTGCTGTCCGCATAACTCTGAACATAGGAATTACACTATGTTCCCTCTATCTCCCTCTCCCACCTCAACTGTCCGCCTATCAGATCTTTCAGAACTTATATGATCAACTCCCAAAGCCCTGCATAATCATGGGCGACTTCAGCAGCCATAACCCCCTATGGGGGAGTACTGATACAAATAGTAAGGGAAGGTCCTTGAAGAGTTTTTCTCTCAAATAATGATGTATGCATCTTCAACGATGGATCAAACACCTACCTCCATCCTGCCACTGGATCATACTCTCTGCTCTCGATCTATCATTTACAGATTCTAATCTTTTAAATGAGTTCAGAATAGTCGGTCCATGACGACCTTTGTTGAAGCTGATCACTTCCCAACAATTCTTACACCTATCAACCCCACGGATGAACCACCATCAACAAGATGGAATTTTACTAAGGCCAATTGGCCTTTATTCCAAACCCTATGTTCAGAAAAAGCCGGACAACTTCAGGAATGTTCCTGACCCCATGGAACTATTTTCAGACGTCCTAAATGCCATCGGAGACAAAACTATTCCAAAGTCCTCTGCAAACCCGCACATACGCAAACCATGGTTTGATACAAACTGCAAACAAGCTAGAAAAATAGGAAGAAGGCGGAAAAATATTTCCGACAACATCCTACAGTGCATAACCTGAATGCTGTTAAAATGACAAATGCCAGGGCAAAACGTACCTTCAAACAAACTAAACGCCGGTCATGGAGGAAATATGTGTCAAAACTCAACTCCCGCACACCCATGTCCAAGGTGTGGAACCTGATTAAAAATTAAGGGCAAACGGTCAAAATCAGTAGTTCACCACCTGAAAGATGGTGACTCCCTCCTAACAAACAAATCTGAAATTGCAAAACACACTTGGCGAAACTTTGGCAAACCACTCCGCCTCATCAAAATATAACCCTCAGTTCCAGAAATACCAAACCCAACAAGAAAAGAAACCAGTCAATTTTAACTCTGATAATGGGGAGGGGATTACAACGAAACGTTTCCCTTCCATGAATTACGTACTGCCCTAGGACAGGCTCACGACACTGCGGCAGGAGCTGATGAAATCCATTATCAGCTTCTGAAACACCTCCCTGACACAGGCTTGGAAACACTCCTAAATATATTTGATGACATCTGGACATCCGGACACTTCCCCCCTTCGTGGCACAATGCCATTATCATCCCTATACCAAAACCCGGCCGCGATCATACTGATCCCTCAAACTACCGTCCTATATCCCTAACTAGCTGCGTTTGCAAAACCATGGAGCGCATGGTCAACAATCGATTAATCTGGTACTTGGAGACCAATAACCTCCTCAGTGACCTCCAATGTGGTTTCCGAAAAAAACGAAGTACCATTGACCATCTGGTGCGTCTCGAATCATTCATCAAAAACTCCATTGTCAACAAACAACATACCGTATCTATCTTTTTCGACTTAGAAAAAGCATATGATACAACGTGGAAACATGGTATCCTAAAAAAGATTTTACACAAGTTTGGATTGAGGGGTAGACTACCTCAATTCATATCTCAGTTTTTAAATAACAGACAATTTCAAGTTCGGGTGGGTTCCACACTGTCTGACTATTTCCACCAAGATCAGGGCGTCCCCCAAGGCAGCATCCTGTCTGTCACACTTTTTAGCATCAAAATTAACAGCCTCACTAACGTTCTGAACAGTTGCGTTGATGGGTCCCTTTTCGTGGATGATTTCAATATTTCATGTCGTGG
>NW_025766418.1:0-41789 GCF_003918875.1 Haliotis rubra
ATATGAAAGTCGGGAAGGGTCTATCGGATATATAACTCACAACTCACGGAATAAAGGCGGGAAGGGATATATCGGATATAAAAGAAACTAACCTACACAGAAGAATTGAAGAGACAGGAAGGTATATCGGATTATATAACACCTCACAGGATGAAAGACGGGAAGGGTCTATCGGATATATACGCCCACCTCACAGAGATGAAAGTCGGAAAGGGTATATCGGATATATACCTTACACCACAAGAATGAAAGGCGGGAAGGAGTGAATCGGATATGTATCTTTCACCTCACAGATGAGCCGGAAAGGGTCCATCGGATATATAACTTACACCTCTCACAGGATAGAGAGTCGGAAGGAGGTCCATCAATTATATAACACACCTCACAGAATGAAAGTCAGGAAGGAAGGGTCTATCGGATATATAACTCGCACCAACTCTCACAAGATAAAAGGCGGAAAGAATTTATATCGGATATATAACTTACACCTCACAGAGATGGAAGTCAGGAAGAGTCTATCGGATATATAACTTACACCTCACAGATAAAGGAAACTGAGGAAGGGTATATCGGATATATAATTTACACCTTACAGAATGAAAGTCAGGAAGGGTCTATCGGATATATAACACACCATACAGAATAAAAGCCGGGAAAAGTATATATCGGATATATAACCACACCATACAGAATAAAAAGGTGGGAAGGGTATATCGGATATAAAAACTAACCCACAGAATGAAGACAGGAAGGAATTGCTATAGTATATCGGATAAAAACTTAAGCCACACAGAATGATGAAAGGCAGGAAGAGGTCTATCGGATATAAACTAACCCACAGAATGAAGACAGGAAGGGTAGATCGGATATAGAACACCACACCCCACAGAATGGAAGACAGGAAGGGGTATATCGGATATAGAACTTACACCATACAGAATAAAAGGCGGGAAGGGTATATCGGATATAAAACTAACTCCCACAGAATGAAAGACAGGAAGAGGTCTATCGGATATATAACACACCACACAGAATGAATGTTGAAGGCGAGGTATATCGGATATATAACTTACACCACACAGATAATGAAAGACAGGAGAGGTTGGCCACACCGGATATGTTCTATTCTATTCAGACTGATGGTGAGGGAGGGTGTGCATAGCATGTTTAAATGTATACTCATGCCAATAATGGATTTATCACCCCCACACCCCACACCCTCTGCAATAAAAAAAAATTGAAGGGGGCTTAACCATTATTAGCATGAGTATATTACAGGTCAAGTGTGTGAACTGGTTTTCAAATTTTTGTTACCCAGTCAGGGCTACCTATAGCACTGAAAGTTACCTATTACAAAAGAATAATTCACTAGCCCAGAAATTTGAATGTAAGAATAAGGCAAAAGATTGCAAAATGAGGAATAAGATAATGTCAGCATGGCATGGGTTTCATCCCATTAATGCTGCTGATATGATGAACATTTTTATCAGTCCATAATCTCGCATGATTCAAGGAGTTTATTATAGCTTAACAAGTCGGAGAGGAGTGAAATGTTTTACAAAATGACCCCGTGAATTGGGTGTGGGATGGGTGGGGGCAGGAGAGAGAATGGTTTCTTTTGTTGTATTGGATATGCTGCATTATGCATGCAGATGCAAGTCACATATATCTTCATGGCTGCTTTAAAGGCAACTGCCAACATTTTATTGGTGTTTGACACAACCTACCTACTGTGTGTGTGAGTGCGTGCGTGCGTGCGTGCGTGCGTGCGATGCGATGCGATACGTGTGTGTCACGTTATAACTAACAGACCCGGGTGCTCTTTTTAATGTATCATACCTATGTCTATACATTTTGGTACCACAGCATGTGACACTTTGAGAAAATAATTTCTTCTAACTGCTTCTTCTGGAATAATATTGCTAAAAGAGTGGCATAAAATCATACTCATTCAGCTCGATCTGCTTCTTAGTGCCTTAATCATAAGCGCAAGCTCCGCACACACCATTCCTTTAGACATATTTGGGCGCGATGGCGTTTCTATGACCGAACCCATTTATAGGCATTTTTCTACTTGTCTATTACTGAACATTCCTATGGTTGCGTGGTTTGCACTGGATATGAGTTTGGATATCTTGTACTATTGGCCATGTGCCCGTAGCCAGAAATCGGCTTTAGAATGGTATCACGTTTAAAATATTGTATAGAATATAAAGAATGTTGGCCCTACAGAAAACATCAGAATGTTGCTTAATTGTTGTGATTAGACTTACAGTACATGACATTGTTGTTTATTTTGTAACAATGAAATACTACTCAAAAGATGTTTTTGTTTTTTGGAAGCTTACATCTAATAGGTATGTCATACCATTAGCCAAAGAGGGAGTTAATGGTCGTGATGAACCATGGCATATAAGAAACTTTAGACTTGTGCTGCAGAAATCTAAAGAGTTCAAATGCTTCCAAGCATATTACTATAACCTCTTAAAGATTGTTAGACAGGTCAGGGAAATGGCAAGCATTACTTTTTTTCATAATTACCTTTCCCATCTTCAGTTATAACTGCACTTATAACCACATGTATGTGTATTCATGATTTTTCTTCAATGCTTTGTTCTTGACAAACAAGATTGATAAAAACCCACATATACCAAACCTTGTTTAATTCATTTTATCAAATTTAACAACCAAAATCACTGGATGGTAACGAACATGTCAGTCCTATCAAAACAAAACTTTTCAAGGTAAGAGCTTACTCCACGAGTCCTTCTTAAATTTACTTGTCCAATAAGGTATACATATTGAAATCCAAATTTCATGTGTAATGACTTAATGGGTCACACTTTCTTTTTCAACATAATATTGTATACATAGGTTAAAATCAAGAGACAACATTATCTGTTAACATGCATTGCAAAATTTAGAAATTACCTAACCATATACATTTCCCGTCAATTTCATTCCACAGATTTACAATTATTTCCCCAAATATTAATATTTTATCCACAAAATGTCCTATATGAAATAATAACCACCTTGCTCAAATAAACTGTAGGTTCTCACCTTTCATAGAGTTAGTTCCTCCCTTGGAATTCTTGTTTCAACAATCTGGTGAGCGGCAGCAGATCTAGACGAACAACTACTCAATTGTAATTAGGGGAAGCATCTGGTGACATGTTTATAGCAAATCCTGCACAGTCGGTACCTACTCAAGCTGGAGTGTATTCACTTGATTCAGCCATTAGCAGACGGTTTTAACCAATTCCACTTTCCTGAAATTTCAGTTCAAGCAGAGTCTAGAAACAGACAAACACTCATATCCAAATGTAGTGGCGATTCATTGATTATATTCAACCTTTGATACCTTCAGTACATGGTACATAATATCATCTGACAAATACTAGATTTGTTTTCCTGCAGTACATATTACACAATGTTTGCAGCAAAAGTGAAAATACAACCCCGTTACTTGACACTGTATAATTGTATAACTGGACTCATTTGAAAACAATGAAATGTGACTGTTTACCTATAGTACATCTACATAGCATAGCATTCAATGTGTAAGGAAGCATCTTGCTGCTTTATTGGGGGAGTAACATGTAAAAGGTGTGCATGTGTTTGGTGTAACAGATATGCTTTGTTATATACCAAAACTTGTACTGTGCATAGTTGGCAGTGATTAACTTTTATACTAGTAGGTAACATGTAATATATTCATCTCACCTTGATGTTGTATCAAGAGACCATATAATATATTATATAGGTCTCTGATGTTATCTTGGCAAAACACTCTTAAATGTTTCTATTTCAAGATTATATTAACAAAGTATTAAAAGTGAAGTGTAAAAGAAAGAATTCCACACATACACGACTTTAGTAGCTAATTAAACTCCTATATATACATGAGACACCCTCAGAAGCCTAACTGATCACCCAATGGGAACAACATTTGTGTTGCTCTTAATTCCTGGCACAGTTACTGTCATGTCAAAAGTGAATGTGTATTCCCAATTACCCAATCACAGCTGCTGTAAAATGCCACCACCAAATTGGGTTGTGAACTGTTTGCACCACTTCCTCCCTCAGATGCCAAGACCCCCCTCCCTCCTCACCACCCATCCCCAGTGTCAGTGTGTCCAGTGTCTAACTTTGGTAACTGGATTGAGGGTTGTTGGGAATTAATTAAGAGATTATGGGAACATTTGACCTCTGGGTTTATAACCAAAAGGTTTCAAGAATACCTTTATCAGATAGTACAATCAAACTTCCTTCATGAACAGTTGTCATAGTACAGGCACTGATATAGAAAGAACTTCAAAGAAGAAAGAAAAAGAAGAATGGCCATCTTCACCTGAATGCTAACACAAATGGAGTACTAAGGTTAAATATTTCATTTAAATTCTACCAGATTTATGACCACTGACTGAACTTTGTTCTGTAATATCAGCCTGCAATGATAAAATGCTGTAATTTTACCATTTCTCGCATTGTTCCACACTGTTATACATTCCCTTGTGAAGGAAGTCTTATTGGTATACTTATTATTATAATTCTATGTATCATTGTTGTTATTCGTAATTATATATATGGATGGAATTTCAATGATATTTGTATGAAATTCTGTCAAGTCCTATTTATCCTTGGCATTATCCAGTTAAAAGGGACAAAGGTGGGAAATGAAGATCTATTGAAGGTTTGAGAGTTATCTCTTACAAATGTATACATATTTTCAAAGGATGACCCCATGTGTTTCAAGAATTTGATAATAGTAGTAACATGGGGCTTGAAATTTAGTTTTTTGACCCCTCAACTGATTTAGGAAATTACCACACTGTATAAATATTCCAGAAGCTAAATGGGTGGAATCTTATGACCCTGAAACTATGCTTGAAGTGAATTGAAACATTAAATGTTACACTTGAAATATAAAGAAAACACATATAAATTTATCAAGGAATTATGTGTTCCCCAAACCTGATATGAGTGATATGGAAAATGACCTTTCAGATACATTGATGATTTATTAGGCGGTTTAAAGAAAGCTACTCATTGAGCAAAAGAAATAATCATTACAGAATTTCAAAAGTGTATTAGAAAACTTTAGAAGTAATCAATGAAGGCATGTTATCGGAAGTCTTTAAAATATATACTATTTCTTGGAGAAACAACACAGAAGATGAGATACACAGAAAACTGATTATGACATAGAGATGCAATGAGTAGAGATGGGAAAAACAATATCCAAGGACATCTCTACATCAAAAGAAACTCAATTAGGAATGATACACTACTTTTAATGGTTAGAAGCAATCCTAATGAAAACTAATAAGGTTCCTGGGGTGAGAACAATATCAACGATTCATAAATTCTCTGAACATATCCTGAAACTGAAGTACAGTCCTCGACTTTACCCACCAGTCTAATAGCTAAGATTCTGGTAAAATTTGTTCTTGTCAAGTAAGAGAACACAAACTTCCAGTCCATAAAGTGAGACAAAATGTTGCAGAAAATAGTACTTGAATTTACATTTCAGTCCAGCAAACTTAGAGACTTTAGCACAGACTACAAGTACAGTAACCAAAGTTAAAGGGTGCAGAAACAGATATATCACTCATCTAGCATAACATTTTAAGGGCTATTTTCTGTGTACTGTAGACTGAATAATGTTATCCTCCTTGACATGAAAAATATTCTATGTATATGGGTGAATTGAATCTACTAAAGAAAATTTTTGATTCAAGTACAGAAAATAGCGTTCAACTACAGAAACTATACAGAGTTCAAGAGCATTCTTTGAGAACAAGGTAAAAGTATGCTGGATGAATAACAATATAGATATTGTTTACTGTTTAAGCATTATACAGTATCATAATGTCACAAGTTTATAGGAGTTGTTTCTACACAGTGTTCACTGTTCTTTCTCTATGAGGTTAATCTTGTCATGTATCGACCAGGAACCTAATACAGGGAAACTTCTGGTAAGAAAATGTAACATGTCTAACCTGTTCCCATATCCTTGTTCCATATGATTTCTGCATTGATGTGTAGTTATGTAACAGACTAAACCCCAAGAAGTTCTCAACAGCCCTAAAAAGTTAAATGCACATTCATATAATTCACCTTTGGTATGAAGCACACTTTTAACATAACTAAATGAAACTGCCATTCCTATTTATTCTTAAAATTGTCATGGTTTATAAAATTAGGTAATTGAAGCCAAGTCAATGTTTCTTCAACCTCGCCTATGTATGTCTAGCAATAAAAGTGTACTCTCCTTACAGTAGCGACGGAAATGGGTGCGGAGAGAGTCACACAATGTTTCTCCAGAGATATCTGTATCCAGGAAGTAAAGGCAGGATTTGCATCCTGTTACATACATGTAGACAGGAAAAAGGTAACTGAATAGTTAATGATAAGATACAGTGCATGAGTGAAGATGTTAAGTTTAATGTTACACTTTTAAGTGTCCCAAATACCAGTTTGGTAAAATAAATGTTTCATATGACTAAAATTCTCACTCCTCTCCAATCACTCTTGCTCCGCTCCCATCAACTCACTCCACTCCACTCCACTCTCCCCTCCCTCCTCCCCCACTCCACTTAAATCCAGTCATTCCCTCCACCAACTCCACCTATTACACTACTCCTCACTACACCCTCTCTTCAGTCGCTCTCGACTCACTCCGCTCCAGTCACTCCGCCTACAACGCTACTCTCACTACACCCTCCCCTCGCTCGACTCCACCTCCGCTCCACCCACTACACTACTCCTTTACTACACCCTCTTCCCTCGCCTGACTCACTCCGCTCCCACCCACTCCACCCACTACAATACTCTCTCACTACACCCTCTTCCCTCGCCTCGACTCACTCCGCTGCTCCACCCACTCCACTACACTACTCTCACTACACCCTCTTCCCTCGCTCGACTAACTCCGCTCCAGTCACTCCTAACCACTACACTACTCTCTCACTAGACCCTCTTCCCTCACACCACCCACTCCTCCTCAAGTCAACTCCACCCCAACTTCTCTCACTCACTCACTCATTCCCCAACCCATCCACGCACTCTCTCATTTCACTTGCACCACCCACTTCTCTCCACTCCACTCTTTTCAATCCACTCACTTGGCAACTGCCATTCCAAGTTATTCAAAGTACTTTCCATGGTTTTTAAGTATGTTGGTGGCCATTTTCTTGAATGTTTTGATGTAGTTAGTTAATGCAAACATGGAACATTGATTATGTCTTTCTGTTTTCTTCACAGTACAACACCACACCACACTTTGTGAAGCAGTGAAAGAAGCATGTCATTTCTGATTGAGAAATTCAAGAACTTGAATTACAAAGCATCTCAGCAATGAAAGTTCAGAAATGGAGTCCATCCCAAGTGTTTGTGACTGTATTGAGTTTTTGATACAGAGGGGCAGAAGGGCAAGAAGGCTTATGTTAATTTCTAACTCTGTAACTGGAAAAGTGTAAATGGAGGGAATGACTAAAAAAATGACTTTTAAAGCTTCGCAGATGCCATATCTTCATTATATTTCAAAGTTACCATGTGCAGATTTACATGTAAGAAATGGAAATACACTAAGCTGAAATTCTTAATTTTTAACAATCATTATTAATCACATGCATTTGACCAGAAATGGGATAATGCCTTTAAAAACCTACAGTTTATGGAATTTCAAGAAGTTTTCTTGGCTGATGATTGGAAATAGCATTTCAAACCTACAAGTAAACTATTAATGTACTGGGTCTATAATTCTATTTTACAGAGATTTTTAACTATTATTATGAATCAGGTGCCTTTAACCAGAAGTGGGATAATGCCTTTAAAACCTACAGTTTAAGGAATTTCAAGAAGTTGTCTTGGCTGATGATAGGAAATAGCATTCCAAACCTATAAGTAAGTTATAAATGAACTGGGTTAATAATTCAAATTTTCAGAGATATTTAACTATTATTATTAATCACGCGCATTTGACGAGAAGAGGGATAATGTCTTTCAAACCTACAGTTTATGGAATTTCCAGAAGCTGTCCTTTCGACTGATGATATTGAATCGTAGTTTAAACCTCTGAGCAAATTATGAATGTACTAGGTCTATAATTCTATTTTACAGAGATTTTTAACTATTATTATTAATCATGTGCCTTTGACCAGAAGTGGATAATGTCTGTAAAACCTTCAGTTTATGGAATTTCAGAAGCTGTCTTGGCTGATGATATAGATTAGCATTTCAAACCTCTGAGCAAATTATGAATATACTGGGTCTATAATTCTATTTTACAGAGATTTTTAACTATTATTATTAATCACGTGAATTTGACCAGAAGTGGGATAATGCCTTTAAAACCTACAGTTTATGGATTTTCAAGAAGTTATGTGGGCTGATGATAGGAAATAGCATTCCAAACCTACAAGTCAATTATTAATGTACTGGGTCAATAATTCAAATTTTCAGAGATTTTTAACTATTATTATTTATCACATGCATTTGACCAGAAGTGGGATAATGCCTTTAAAACCTACAGTTTAAGGAATTTCAAGATGTTATCTGGGAGGATGATAGTAAATAGCATTTCAAACTTACAAGCAAATTGTGATTATACTGGGTCAATAGTTCAAATTTTCAGAGATTTTTAACTATTATTATTAATCATGTGCATTTGACAAGAAGTGGGATAATGCTTTTAAAACCTACAGTTTATGGAATTTCAAGAAGTTATCTGGGGTGATGATAGTAAATAGCATTTCAAACTTACAAGGAAATTGTGAATGTACTGGGTCTATAATACAAATGTTCAGAGATTTTTAACTATTATTATTAATCACGTGCCTTTGACCAGAAGTGGGATAATGCCTTTAAAACCTACAGTTCATGGAATTTGAAGCTTTCCTTTGGACTGATGATATTGAATCGTATTTCAAACCTGTGAGTAAATTATGGATGTACTGGGTCAGTAATTCAAATTTTCAGAGATTTTTAACTATTATTATTTATCACATGCATTTGACCAGAAGTGGGATAATGCCTTTAAAACCTACAGTTTAAGGAATTTCAAGATGTTATCTGGGAGGATGATAGTAAATAGCATTTCAAACTTACAAGCAAATTGTGATTATACTGGGTCAATAGTTCAAATTTTCAGAGATTTTAACTATTATTATTAATCATGTGCATTTGACAAAGAAGTGGGATAATGCTTTAAAACCTACAGTTTATGGAATTTCAAGATGTTATCTGGGAGGATGATAGTAAATAGCATTTCAAACTTACAAGCAAATTGTGATTATACTGGGTCAATAGTTCAAATTTTCAGAGATTTTTAACTATTATTATTAATCATGTGCATTTGACAAGAAGTGGGATAATGCTTTTAAAACCTACAGTTTATGGAATTTCAAGAAGTTATCTTGGCTGATGATAGGAAATAGCAATCCAAACCTACAAGTAAATTATTAATGTACTGGGTCAATAATTCAAATTTTCAGAGATTTTTAACCATCATTATGAATCACGTGCATTTGAGCAGAAGTAGGATAATGTCTTTAAAACTACCACAGTTTATACAATTTCAAAATGGTATCTGGGCTGATGATATTGAATGACATTTCCAACCTGTGAGCAAATTATGAATGTACTGGGTCAATAGTTCTTATTTTCAGAGACTTTTAACTGTTATCATGAATGACATCCCTTTGCCCGAAGTGGGATAAAGCCTTTAAAACTTTACAGTTTATGGAATTTCAAGATTTCCTCTGAGCTTATAGTGGTAAATAACAATTCCAACTTGTCAGCAAATTCTGAATGAAATAATAGTATAGCATTAATAATGAAATAGTAATAATGATACTCACATGTCCTTAACCAAGGAGGGAATATGCCTTAAAAATCTACAGTTGGATGTGTTGTATGAGGAAGGGTTGATTGTTAGCACACTATTAATGTATTAGTGATTTGCATGTAGTAACCTTGAGTATTTTGAGGGAAACAGTGATTGTGCAATGTTTGATTTGTGTCTAAACTATGTGCTGTGCGTGATGCCCTTGAAGGGGGTGATAGTTATTTGACTCAAGCTGAATGGGTGTGAGTGTGTAAACTGTTAGAGTTCATGTTTATATCTATCTGGTAAGAGTTATTATGGCGTTCTTATTCCTTGTTGTGACAATATCTGCTTGAGTAAAGTTGAAAATTACAGTTATCGAATCTAAAGATTCCTCATGGCTGTTGATAGTATTTAGTCATAAGTGAAACTTGTGAAACAGAGTCTACATGCAACAGGTAAGGTCCAATATTGCCAATGTTTAGAGATTTTTAAAACTATTTTATACTATTCATATGCCCTTAATTAGATAAAGGAAAACAACTTTTAAAATCTGATGATAGTAGATTATATTTCAGACATGTAGAAAGCAGACTATGAAAGCAAATGGGCCATTAATTGAGTACAACTTTAAGAGAGTTAACCCAGTTTAATCCTGTATGTCTTTGACCAGGAGAGGGATAATGTCTCCTAAGTCTAATACTAACAGAATAATCTGACATTTAAAAATTGTGGGCTGAATCTTGAACAGGACAATATCTCTTATTTTCAGAGAATCTGTACAATATTAGTATAATACATACAGATTCAACCAGAGAGGATAACACACCATAAGAAATTACAATCAATGGAATCTTCTGATTTCATTTTGGCTGCCCTCATAGCAAATCACACTTCATATTTAAGAGCACACTGGAGGCTGATCTACAGTGTACTAATTTTTAAGAGATTTTATTTAATAGTATTACTTATATTCCCTCAACCAAACGTGTTTGAAGTGGAACAAGTTTAAAATCTATATTTTAATGGAATTTATTATTTTCTTTTGGGTTCTTATACTTCATACTTATAGGCCAAAATCTAAAAGCAGTGGGGCAATATTGCATGTTTTAATTTCCTTGACTACATTTATCACACAAATTCCTAAATCCAAAGCTGGCATTAATTGTTTTGCTTGTTTGTTGTTTTGTTGCTACACAATATTCTAGCTACATGATATCTGTAAATAACTGAGGTTTGTACCCAGACAATCCAGGTGTATTGAGATCATAAGCAACCACACATGCAATCATTGAGACTTGATTCTAAACAATGACTAAGTCATTGAGCCTGACAACCATATCCACATCAGGTAGCATTGGTTTCTGGGGAGAAAATTACACACAAAAGAGAAGAAGTAAATATAGAGGCATCATTTACCTTGACAGTTTCATCTCGTAAAGTAATATGTCATCAAAGAAGCTTCAGCTGCTTGGCCTTCTCCCACACAATGAGCAGATGACCCTTTCAAAGCAAATTTAGTGAAGGGAGAACTCTAATACGCTAATTAGTTCAGCAAATATAATGTTATTATTGACAATGCATTGGAATAACAAGTTCTAAGTTCAAGCTGCTATGAAGGGGCTCAGTGAATTTCCCATTTATATCAAAGCTGACCAGTTAGGGGAGTTTTCAAAGGAACATTAAAGAAACATTTTTTGATAATTTCTACACCATCATTTTCTTCAAAGTTATAACTATAGCTTTCTGAGGATGGGGCACAAACTCCTCCACCTTTTTTTCATTCTGAAGTAATTATACCTTACATGTCTGAAGATTATGTTACAAACGGCTTCCGTATGCACAATAATGATGAAGCTATAAATGATCATTACTGGCAAAATCTTACCATGCTAATAACTTGATAATATTAACCCACAACATTACTTGGAGGCTAAACATGTTACTTATAAAATGAGGAGCCACTAACTGCCCAGGGCCAGTGTGCTGTTGGGGATGAGAACTTTAGCTGGACCTTTTCACTCCAGCATTATCAGCATGGTATTATGTGTGATGGGTGTTACTGAATACACCCTCCATTATAAATAATAGTTCACCACTCTTTTTACAGTGTCATGAATGTGTACATGAACCTGTATGTTTTTCCGTGTTCATAGAAATATTCTGCTGAAAAGTATGACCAAGCAACATACCAATCTCTTATATACTCTCTGGAAATGGCATAACACAAATAACTTAAATTCCCAAAACAAACTTGAATTGTTATACATACATACCCATCAAGAATGGATGTAGCATCATTAAAAATAATATGACATAATTTAATTTTCTTTTTATTCCCCGATCTTTTTAAAGAAACTATTTACTGTATTATTACATAAAACGCTGTGCAAAATGGCCAGGCTTGCCGATATTTAGATACAACTTACTATATTTTTACACATATTGGCATAATTATCAAACTATAAAATCAAAATCCAATACCATTCATCATCATATCTTTTCTGGTTCTATTTGTGGGCATACCCATATATTGTTAAAAGGAATAATTAGCTATATTTTAAAATATCATTTAGATATTGCAAGAAAGTCATATTTCAAGTTGAGCAGTAACCATTTCTGGGAATGAATTAATCATTATGAATAAAAAATGAAAAGAAAATCACCTGACACCTAAATTCAGCATCCACGACCAGGAACATTAATTGGTCGCTCACTATTTTTTAAGCTAGTAGAGTAATTACAGTAAAGAAAGCGTATGAAAATGAATTCTATTTCGTTTCAGTTTCACGTTTCTACATTTTCTACTTGCTACTATATTTAGCTATTATGGCGGACATCGTCTATGGAGCGCTGCCATTGGCATTTTTGCGATCAGTAGTTAAAATAAAGGACACGAGTTGTGCAGCTGATTTTGATCTTTGATAATTGTTTGTCGATTAAATGCATAGTTGACAGTAAGACGTATAGAATTCTCCATATTAGTTATCCAGTTCTGGTCTGCAACACACAATAGGTTTCTTTATACTTCTCGTGGTGGAACTCATACATATATGTAAATGGTTATATGTTTATTGTGAGACAAGAAGAAAGGGGGAAAATGGATCTCGTGGAGATGCATTCAGAACGACTGCATATCAGTCTTAACGGTGAACGACATAATTTCCCAAAATTACCTGGGAGACCACAACCACGGACCTGCACACAGCAGAAGTCAAAGTGAATCTTTTCGACTGTACCAAAAATACTGGCGGCCCCGCACAAACAACAACCTCCGGGGTTACAATTATCAATAATAGCCGTCTCATGGAAGTTGTGGTAAAACAACATCCACCCTATTCAGAGATGGCCAAGTTCCTGGAAGATGAACAAAAGGACTGAACAGAGGCAAAGATGCTTCAGTACAGAAATGCCGGCCAAAAGACTGTCCCCAAATAGAAAGTACAGAGATTTGGACGACGATAGATACCTGAAAGTTCAGGCTTGCAAATAACCAACCGACATTGATGGAGTACCTGGACAATGACAGATAGACAGACGACCAGTCACACAGGCTTTTAGTGAGTTAAGGCCCCAGTGGCCCAGAGTACAATTGAAGTTACTCAATTACAACTATTGGTCACGTGACATTAGAATTATGATTTTACATGTGATTTACGGATGGACATCAAATGTTTTCATAAAAGTAGCAACAGATTTAATAATATGGCATTATTAGAATTAAGTACATTGAATATCGTTTTGTGGGGCATCATTAGTGCATTTTAAATGCTTCCTTTCGGGCAGGCAGAAAGTCTTACAGACTAATAATAAAGTGTCGTTCGTCTTCAGTTTACCAGAAGAACAATAAGAACATGATGAATCTTCCAATGTATTGTTATCTTTTCTAAAACGTTGTATTTTTAAGGCATGAAGAAGATTTTAAATTTGCAAAAAAATCTTAAAAGGGACTTATCATTAAGAACACTGACATATTTTGCAGGTCCGGAACATCGATTTACATTGTGAATAATGACTAAGAAAACTGGATGAATTGACTGATGTGTATCAACTCTGAATATATATCTTTTATTCGTTGTTTAAATGTTGACAAAACATTTTTATATCACCAACATTTTGCTTAAATCCAAACATGAGAAAAACTCGCTTGAAAATAACATATTTCTCACATCTGAAGCCCATGAATACTTTCCACATTTATCCAGCGATAACAATATTTGACAGCTTTGATGGGGGGTAGCGATAATCAGGCATTCTTATAAGTTTAATCCAGTATCTAATAACTCTCATTTGACTCTCAATATGCATGTTATAGCATCCTGTTTCGCCAAGTATGGCTTTATTGGAAACAAATATACCTTCTGTAAGAAATCTTTAAAATAAGATGCATGGACATTTTCAATGGCTTCGAAATAATTGCTCCCCATATTATATGGGAAATTATGACATGATTATATATGTTAAAAGAAATATACTAAATCACAACCTTTTGTAATATGTTATAAAGGATCAAAGAAAGTATACATTTACACACACACATATTCTTATTCTAAACCGTAAAACAACACCATCCCAAATCCGATAGCCAGCGTATGCATATGCTTAAATTTGCTTATAGTACACATGAAAGGCAAAATGGTATTATATCTACTAGTACCTAAATACTTCTTTATAGAGTCATAAAGCGTAGTATTTTTAAGCAAACACGTTGCTCGAAGTGAAGCCTTCATTTCTATATATTCTCCAACAAACACACTGTGTCACAAGCGTTCGGTCGAGAGTTGGCTCGAGTCGTCAAAGCACCTAACACCTCAAAGGTGTATCTTTAATTGTGCTTAAATCCATAGATTAAGTATTATATCTACCTACATATCACATTGAAATGTTACAAAATGCCACATGTAAAGGTAACTGCTCCGTTAAAGCGGAAGCCCTTGTCTGCCCACCCTCAAAATAGCCTCAATCATAAGTGTTCAGTCTGTTCGGCCCGACTTGGCTCGGGCTGTCAAAAGCAACCCTCACCACATGTATCTTGAAATGTGTTTAAATCCATAGATCATTATTATATCTACCTAAATGCCACATTGTGATGTTACAAAGAAAACTGGGTCTATAAAGTGGTATTTGATAGATATAACTATATTCATTGGATGTAAACAGAATCTAGGATTCATCTGTGAGACTTCAAGATACATAATGCGAGGTTTAAGTTGCTTTTGACAAGCTCCGGCCAAGTGCGGCCAACAGAAACTTAACACTTTTGATTGAGGCTATATTTGAAAATAGAGAGTGAGAGTGAGTGAGTGAGTTTAGTTTTACGCCGCACTCAGCAATATTCCAGCTATATGGCGGCGGTCTGTAAAATAATCGAGTATGAACCAGACAATCCAGTGATCAACAGCATGAACATCGATCTGCGCATTTCGGAACCAGGATGACATATGTCAATCCAAGTCAGCGAGTCTGACCACCCGCTCCCGTTACGACAAGCATGGGGTTACTGAAGGCACTTTCTAATCCGGACCTTCACGGGTGAAAATGCAGAGAGGAAGGGGCTGGAAAAGTGATATATAGGTAGATGTAATACTAATCTGTGAATTAAAACGCAATTCAAGATACATGTGTGAGGTTTAAGCTGCTTTTGACGAAGGTGATTTTTGTTGCGTTGTGGGGATGCGTTTTTATTCTTTGTAAGAAATCTTCAGGTAAAGTCGATTTTTTAACTTGTGCAATAGTGTAAAATCATGTTATCAACAATTTTGGTGCGTATATTGACGATTGTTTGAACACAAGAGGTAATTAATAGATTTTTAAAAATACAAAACACCTATGCGTTTCTTTTTTTGGATAGTATATTTGATCTGATATAATTAAAACCTACTGATTCACCAGGCAATCTTCTATTGACATCATCGACGTTAAATGTTCCGTTTAAGAGTCACTGTTTTTCCTGAATATAATGCCAGAGAATTTCCACCCCAAGTGTACACATCATTAAATAGAGTATTTCGCTTTGTAACGAGTTCATACATCCCACGGCTTTAGAGTATAGACGTATGTATCTTTTGACGACTATTCTGAGGGCTTTGGGTATGCCATAGCCAATAATGTGTGGTCTTAATTTGCGTTAAGGTCCAATAACGTTCCAGACGGAAACACAGAACCATTAAACAGTTCCTTCGTACAACCATGGTCTGTAACTGGGTCAATATCATATCGATATTTGGCTCTGATCCCACAGCGGCAGTTGGAAACGATTCATACATCTATGGAAGGCGCAGGGATGTCACTGTCAAACGCATGGGGATTTTGTCTGTGATAAGTTTGTCTTGCGACAGATACACAACATTGCTGATTCCTATGATTGGCCAAGGTCTGGATTCGATCACATTTAGACTAAACTAGTTACTTTAGTTCTGTGGTTTCGCTTGTCAGACAATGGTCGTATGGTCAGTGAGACAGCGTTATGCATCTCGAGGTAAGTCAAAAATAAAATCGTGTCCTTCATCCGAAATAATCCATGGACATGTATACACAGTTGCAATCCTGTGTGTTTCAAATATGATCAAGTATGACTGGTCCTGTTACTCCTTACATAACACGCCAATCATGTAAGTCAGCCAGGAAAGTCCTCAAGGTACTGTAACATAACGCTGAGGAAACTAGCTGAAGAGGAGCAAATTCCTGTCCATGATTTGCATAATTGCTAACACGCTAAGCTTACGAAAACGTACAAGTTTACACGCTCACAAATAAGTGAGTGAGTGAGTTAAGATTCAGAATAATAATATGGCAATACTGCAGCCATATCGTGACTTTGATAATATAGACTTTAATAATAAAGTTATTTCGTAAAATCTGTCAACAATGGACAGTAAAACAACTTGTTATCACAGATAGAAATATAAAACTAACATGCAAGCATTAAAACATGTCTTTTAATACAGGACAATACAATATAAAAACCGGGCTACCAACAACTGAAGGTAGATCACCATACTAGGGACCATGGGGACTTACAGTAACTTTGCTACCTACATGGACCCTAGCTGGATTTATATCATCCCTTCAGCCGCTGGCGAGTGTAGTCAAATTTAGCCATACTTTAAACTCACAAAACGTCTACGCTTAAAATCCTGGTAAGTATTAAATTTACTTTGAAAGTTTCGGGACTTACGTACCCTCCCAGGAGGACAATACACTCACAAATAAACGATAACAAACAATGCCATATCACATGATCTATACTGAACATCAGATGTTAAATACTGAACAAAACATGAAACTTCACATTTGGAGATATGATTATATTCAAAATGGGTACTATTATACAAGGTAGTTAACATGGCCAAATACCATAATGGCCAGGCGCATGACGCAATTTCATCTGCGGTGAACAACGCGGGGTGAATGCAAAACGCTCTTTTGTGAAAACACGACCGTGTGCAGGGTCACGTGAACTCTATTTTATGCGCCTAACAACCAACACGTGTGCAGAATTTACTGGTGATAAGAAAAAACACGTTAACAATCTTTGACAGAAACTCAATTCTAATGCCACGCCTTACACATGTTGAACGTGTACGTGCAAGTGGCATTCTCCAGGCGTCCGTATGGGATAATGTCTGGATTCCCAATCAAAAAGAGGTTACACCAAGTATGTGCATGTTTACACTTTTACAACAGTATTTTACACCGGAAATGATTAAAACATTGTTATTAGTTTCTTTGGAAGTATAATTAATGACATGTGTACAGCTATGACTAGTCGGATAAGTCATACAATTGTGTAATGTAAATTAGGGACCTAACGGTTCACGACTTTGTGCTTACAACTGCGAGTGTTCTAACTGTAATAGACATTGTCTGCTTTAAAGGTCATTAGCAGTGTACACGATTAATGGCCGTAAAAAGGCATCACACACTGATCAGAAAGGCTTATTGGTATCCTTCCACCAAACACACACAACCCTCTCTCTTACACGCACGCAGAGCTTATTTGATTTCAAGCTGCACATTTGCATTATATGCTTATCATGTATTACAGTATGCACACCTTTCTCATGTACGTTATGACCAGGTTTGCAGACATTTCCAAGCATGAATTCAAAAGTTGATACCTCAGGAAGAATACAGTATTTACAATACATTCCTTTTTACTATAACAGGTGCTGTGATTTTCGATTCTTTTATCAATTTACTAGGATTTGAAATATGAATATTTCCTTAGGTGGGGAAACATTTGTTAGTTTTTAAATTTACAAATGTTTTCATGCCTTTAGTAAGAAACTTTGCATCATTCCGGATATCAAGGGTACGTATTTGAATACTGTTTATATGCTCATATTACCAGTACTAAAACAAAACGATCACAGAATTTTCAACCATTTGAAATACTGTGTTCACTTTGTGTTATTCACATATGCTGAAACCTTTCAAATCAAGGATCATATGACCCCATAATGCTTGAGGGCCTGACTAAGCATTTTTATGCAAGCGGACAGATTTTACCATCATATTCACTTCGCTTGAACCCATACAAGATACTTACCTCCAGGATGCTTGAACAATACAACCGTAGAGTCACTACAAATACAAGATGATTTGTACCAGACGTTTACGAATTACTTCAGAAGTATTCACTACAACAATCTGCTGATTATTATATCAGTCCTGGACAATTCCCAACCTGTGGTTCCTGGAAGAGAGTCGTCAATAAAGAAGTAAGATCTTACCACACTGCAGCATGGACACACAGGATATTCCAATGATGTTGAACTTTCGCTCTTTGCCCAAATCCACCCAAGCCTAATTATGCATCCAACCTGGACTCTGTCGCAATGAACACCATCTTCAAGAACAGCTGCTTCATTCCTCATCAAAATGTGTTCAGTCTACACAGATGTACATCTTGATGAGGAACTGTGTGGCAGATGCGGCCTCTGCTACATGGACCCACTGATCCACATCGTGACTGCCTGTGACCACCTCAGAGACAGACCCGTGAAGGTCCGGGTTAGAATATTGGCCTTCAGTAACCCATGCTTGTCGTAAGAGGCGACTAACGGGATCGGGTGGTCAGGCTCGCTGACTTGGTTGACACATGTCATCGGTTCCCAATTGCGCATATCGATGCTCACGCTGTTGATCATTGGATTGTCTGGTCCAGACTCTATTATTTACAGACCGCCGCCATATAGCTGGAATATTGCTGTGTGCGGCGTAAAACTAAACTTACTCACTCACCCACCTCAGAAACAAACTGAGGTGCGCCCTAGCAACACTGGACCAACAGACTTCTGCCTTTATCTGTGTTGTGCTTGTTGTCTGTGTTGTGCTTGTTGTCTGTGTCTGTGCTTGTTGTCTGTTCCGTGTTGTGTTGCTGTCTGTGTTGTGCTTGTTGCTGTCTGTCTGTGTTGTGCTTGTTGTCCTGTTGTGCTTGCTGTCCTGTGTTGTGCTTGTTGTCTGTGTTGCTTGCTGTCCTGTGTTGTGCTTGTTGTCTGTGTTGCTTGCTGTCCGTGTTGTGCTTGTTGTCTGTGTTGCTTGCTGTCCTTGCTGTCCTGTGTTGTGCTTGTTGTGTTGCTTGCTTGCTGTCTGTGTTGCTTTGTCTGTGTTGTGCTTGTTGTCTTGTGTTGTGCTTGTTGTCCTGCTTGTTGTCTTGTTGTCCTGTGTTGTGCTTGTTGTCCTGTGTTGTGCTTGTTGTCCTGTGTTGTGCTTGTTGTCCTGTGTTGTGCTTGTTGTCCTGTGTTGTGCTTGTTGTCCTGTGTTGTGCTTGTTGTCCTGTGTTGTTGTGCTTGGTGTCCTGTGTTGTGCTTGGTGTCCTGTGTTGTGCTTATTGTCCTGTGTTGTGCTTGTTGTCTGTGTTGTGCTTGCTGTCCTCTGTTGTGCTTGGTGTCCTGTGTTGTTGTGCTTGGTGTCCTGTGGTGTCCTGTGTTGTGCTTGTTGTCCTCTGTTGTGCTTGGTGTCCTGTGTTGTTCTTGTTGTCTGTGTTGCTTGCTGTCCTGCAGACCAAACTACAAACTGAACTGCAGAGAGAGGGAGCCCTTTGTTGAAGTGACTGTGACATTTCTCCATTCAATGTGCAGACACTTCAGCTGCCCCAGTTAGTACAAAAAAGTTCAAATGACATTGATCTGAAATCCTGGAAAGTTGTTAATAACACCGGTGTTGCAATCCTACTACATATCCATTTTTTATAGTATGTAATATATTTCTTCATTTGTATTGTTTCCTAACTCTCCTGCCTTTGGAGGACAAATAAACAACATACTGCCATTCACATTGGGGTTTGATAGTTGTTTAGGTTATGCAAAATGTTGTTACTCTCTTCTGGTTATTGGTGCTAGCTGACGACAACATTACAATTTGTGACATGGTTCGCATCAGGGCATTATTCAATGCAGTTCTTGAGTCCTGATTCCTGCATTCAATCAATTACAGAATATCTGTAAAAATATTTGTGTTCAAAACCTGCTAAAAGGTACTTACTCACAGTGTTAAACTTGTCTGTTATTCAATTTCTTCATGTCTATCTGTGAGCAGGTAACTCAAATGTAATTAAGGTATGACTGTTTTCAAGTGCGTAAGGTCTGGAGACGTATCAATGCAGTAACACTTTCAACAGATACATCCAATCCTTTCTCTATTTCTACTACCCCATGTATAATTGAAGTATATTATGCTAATTAAGAGATCGCACAAGCACATCGTACATACAATGTACTTGGATGGGCATACCCACGATTGTTCGCACACGCGTTATTTCAGTTTGAAAGGCCTTAGGTTAGCCTTTCCATATTCTATAAAATCAAGCAAATATTCAGTATCATAGATGTTGATCAGTTTACAGTGCAAACATTACAAAAATATTAACCGTGATTAAATAAGGTGATTAGGATGTCTTTGTGTGACCTTTCACCAGTAAGTAGAACAAGATGTCAAAAAGACCCCCATCTTCATTGTTTGCGGAAAAGGGTAGCACATTTTGCCCTACCCTGTAGTACCCGTTACAAACACACGCAAAAGCAAGTCCCCAGAAAAAAAACGACCAATAAGCATACCCGGGGCATGTTTTGATCCATAACTGCAGTATCATGTCACGATATACAAAGCGGTAAGTCTCTGAAAATAGGCGATTTTGATAGAAATAGTAGCACCGTTTACTCTTAATTCGCCCTAGTGGGCTCGCAGATTCAGAACCAGTTGGAGTCAAGACTAGCTTCACTTTGGCCTATTGCATTGCAGAAAGGGTTGGGCGGAGTATGAGACAGACTACCGGCATATCTAAAGTCCCAGCGATACAGAGCGAATGTTACTCGTAAAAGGAGGGAAGCGTATTTTAAAACCCCTAATCCCCTAGTGATATTAGTATTTTGGAAAATAAATATATAGATCTGAGCAAGGGAAAGATTTCATTCGTTTAACACAAAGCTGGTGACCTTCTAAGCTCTGTTGGAACAATGCAGTTGACGACAGCCGGCTTGGTAGTGTTCATCTGGGCGATGTCTGTCATTATGGTAGGACTGACGTTGTCTTGTTGACATTCACAAGCTGATGAAGATAGTGATTCGCTTGAACCAGTTCCATGATGCGCTCACTATTGTCAATTCATCAACTCTCTGCTTGATGGACAACGTAGTCATGTCATTGTATCCCAGTTTTGTAGATCGAAGCTCATGCAGTTGATCACTGGATTGTCTGGTCTCGTGACCTACCTTCAGTTCTTGGCGATCTATAGCCCATTTTTATACTGTATTGTCTTAATTTGAAATCCAATTTTAAAGAGATATGCTAGTTTTATTTTTTGATACTGCGATAATCTAGTTGGTTTTACTGTCCTTCGTTGACAGGTTTTTATAATCTACATGTATTTATGATGAATTTAAAACTTGTTTCTGTCACGATATTGTCGACGTGACTTTAAATTTTAACTCACTCACTCACTCTGGTCCAGACTCGATCATTTGCCTGTCTCATGCCATATAGCTGGAATATTGCTGAGTTCGGCGTTAAACAGCAACCAACCAACCAACGATAATGTAGTCATGCGACATTCTGAAATCCGGAAATGAACGACAGTTCTGGCAATAATCGATTTCAAGGCTTTCCGCGAAAAACCATTTCTAATACCACTCGTCTGCCAACGTCTATACCAACATTTGTGCGTGTATTGAATAGCTGATGGCGATAATATATAACTTGACAATTCCCTCTGTGAGGTACGACTTATACAGAGACCAGTTGATATTGGCGACATACATTGTGTTGTCTGTAATAGCATTGGGAATGACCTACAATCCATATCATGAGACAGACTATGCATATATTTATTAACTATTCACTGTTTCTTCACCAAACTAAGCACAAAGATAGGTCTGGTTATGAACTGGTGCCTTTTAATAGTTTTGGATTTCTGAATAAAATAATATTTGTATTTCCATGGCAACAAGTTTTACTTTGACTGAAATTAATGGTAGTGCTCCTTTCCGGAGCAGAACTTTAAAACCTTTTAATACTCTCCTTCCACTTTGAGGGTATTCAAAAAACAAAATGCCCTAAATCAACAGTACCACTCTATTTCCAGTATCAACATTACGGAGGTACATCAAACCGTGTTGATACAAACATGGTAGTTATATATGTGTATGTTTTCGTTAGATCAATGTGGAGAACAATATGACAAAGTCATAACTAGTTGAAATATTCATGAAGAGTATTTTTCTATTGCGGGGGATATTGATGACTTTGTCAACATTACCCTGCCCGTCGGTTTCACACACATGGAAAACTTCTTGCATCAGTTCCGACTTTCCTCCCAACTTTGAACTGACACGGTCTAACATGACTGGAATTCTGTTAAAAAGAGGTGTTGCTATTGTTTAGTTGTGCTTATGCATTGAAATGTCTGCTCAGTTTGGAAAAATCAAAAGGAGGCAGTTTCGCTCAGAATTTAAGCTTGATGAACTGATGCCTCTCAATAACCAATATTTCTTTCTATGAACGAAGTATTGGCACCCACGTTTAGGTGTTGAAGACAATTCCAAGTTTTTTAGATGTTCGATGTTATTATCTATTTTGACTTATACCCGTGTATCCATATGTTCTGTTTTAGTAAGATAGTGGTCTCTCTTTGCATTTGCAGTTATCGGGGCAAATCATTTTTTTTACGAACACCTTTCAGTGGTGATTTCTGATGAATATGGATGGCGTTTTTGTCGCATTTGTGTAATTAACCATACACATTTTCGCCATTGTCGGTAAATGATAAGCTGACGCGACATAGCTGGAACACTGCTCAGTGTGATATAACAAATCTCACATCCTCACTTCCAAATAGTAAAATTTTGAAAATCGGCAATATATCGTGGTGCGTATCGAGCTGGTTAATATGTTTGAACATTACGTTGCATTGCGAGTGAAGCATAGTTGAATGGGGATCACGACGAACTCCCCGTCGCTTGCGATTAAAGCCAAAGTCAATGTCAGGTATGCACCTCTTTATTGAAAGAAGGCGTGACCAGATGTGCCATTTTGGGATATTACAAAGGTTTCTCACAGATCATCTTTCCTTTGGTGCATCTAGCTGCACCCATGCAGATACGCTTGTGGCCCTTTATTTTGACTGAACCACAAACGTTTTTGCGCACCTTATTTTTGGGGGTACACCAAAAGGCAGGGTCAATCTCCTCTCCATTGGACCAGAGGTGTCGATCTCCTGTCTTTCGTAATCCAACGAAGAAAGATGGCTTCTCTGAAAGGAAAATAAACTTTGCAATCATTAACATGAACTACTTTATGGCGAAAATAATATGGAGCATGGATAGAGGGACATTCATATAGCAACCGAGAGCCCTTTCATTCGTACTAGGTCACATCAGTTCATGAGTACCAGGGAAGCAATGGGTTCATGACTGAAAATATTCCCCGACCCATGGTGTCCTGTGGCTGTTGATGAAGCCGGCGGAAAGGATCGGGTTTCCAAAGTTTGTGAGATGGGTTTCATAATTCACAAGAGCGTTGAAAGTTTCTCATGCTTACAAACACTGCCCGTGAAGACGTGCCCATTTATCATTTGTACTGGCTTCGAAAAGCTACATAACAATCTATACAAATATATTTCTTTGTCCAGCAAATGTATTGTAATGTTATGTCCAGAAATCCCTACCTCAAATATTAACCATATTCCTTCACGCTATCGTCGTGGGACTTTTTGTATAATCACGGGGTATATTTGATACCATGTGGATTCACAAAAACTCAACTTTTACAATCTCAGAAATGGACCGAGTTCAGTTGTGTCAAAACATTTCATTTTTCAACGTTGTACACCGATATCCAAAAGAAAAACTTCATTTTTTGATCCATGTGGCATTTGTTATTAAACTGGTGAACAAAGACATACCTAAATATTTATCCTCTGTGGTTCAGGACAATTTGTCAAAAATGAAAGCAAATGTCATTTGAAGTCAGAAATAATAATAATAAAAAATACGCAAAATGCTGAACTTCCTCATTGACAACATGTTTGTAAAATTTGGGTCTAAACATTTAGACAAGAAGTAGGCATCCCCATTTTCCACCAACTGTGTTCCCCTCCTTGCAATCCGTTTCTTTGTGGGAATGAATCGAATTTCTGCTTGGTTTGGCAAAATCAAAATAACGTAATTTGGCCAAGAAGTGTAAGCTTAAGGTATATCGTTGATCTAATATCATTCATTAACCATCAAATAGCCAATTCCCAACCACTGATTTATCCATCCGAACTTTTTAAGAGACAGCATCAGCTGTTTCATATTTAGAACAATTGCGCAGATCGATGCTCATGCTGTTGATCACTGGATAGTCTGGTCCAGATTCGATTATTTACAAACCGCCGCCATATAGCTGGAATATTGCTGAGTGTGGCGTAAAACTAAACTCACTCACCAACTCATATTTAAAACTATGCATAACGATTCAGAGTAACAGAAACCTCTCCCCAATAGTCAACTTTTCTTACATGTCGAGCAATATTCCAACAGCTCCAGTCTATGGTTTCACAACGTTTGAGGTATCATCAAGCATGCTCATTTTACCAAGCTGCCAAAGAACGTCATACCAATCTTGTTCAAAAGTTGTTCAATCAAGGTTCCATTCAAGGCGTCAGGAGTGCTTTCAAAATGGTTATGGTAAACGTGGGGGACATTTAAAAAATGACACATAAAAATATATGTCCGATGCAATTTCCTATTTGTTCCTTACGTTCCCGAATTCGTTCGGGTGAAGAGTTGTCTGCCTTTGCAAATGTTTATGATGGGTGCCACCATTGGGACAGGATGTGCTCCTCCTATCGGCATTCTTGTAATTTAAATTGTAGCTAACATTCCTTACAATCGCCAGCAGCTGAAGGGATGGTGTAAATCCAACTAGGGACCATGCAGGTAGCCAAGGTACTGTAAGTCCCCATGGTCCCTGGTATGGTGATCTACCTTCAGTTGTTGGCGGTCTATAGCTTATTTTTATATTGTGTTGTTCCCTATGGTTGAAAGGTTTTTAGATTTGGTTACTAGTTTTACATGTGTATCTGTGATACCCTAGTTGTTTTACTGTCCTTCGTTGGCAGAATTTTATAATTTAACTTAAATTGTTGATATATTTATAACTTGCTTTAGTCACGATATGGCTGAAATATTGCCGATGTGACTTAAAATCTTAGCTCACTCACACTCACTCCTCCTATCTCCGACACCTGGTATGTCAGTAACTGGATTGTCTGATTTTCAGATCATACAGCTGCAAAACTGCTGAACACGGCGTCAAGCAAATACTCATGATATACTCGGAATTTTAAACTGACTCTGCTTTTAGCAGAGATGATTTTACGGATGTTGAAATGGTATGGAGTTTCTATTGTATTGCATGTCCAAAAGTGGTTTACTCATATGCTAGTAATACGACGTATGGAAGTATTCATTGTCGTACAACAGGTATACTCATTTTCAGACGATCACTGTTCTGTAATCCATCAACCATCCGGAATGGGAATTTTTGAAATATCAACTTCAGTTGCACTATTAGGCAAGTGTGACCTAACCAGCTCGATTGCGTGGATATCTTATAGCGTTCGTTTGTCAAGTCGTAAATTACAGCTTAATGCCCAACATTGACACGGTGTTTGAGACCGTATAATGGTTGTTAACTGGTAATATTGACTCAATCACTTTTCTCAAATAATGCACAGTACCTACCCGAGCTGCTGGCTACATATGTTTTCAAAGCGTCCAACTTTGACTTTGAATCAAGAACGATCAGGCGACCGCCATCAGCTAGTTGAGCACAATGCTGTTCCATATTCTTATACTTAACAGGTTCCATAATCAGAGTGAAGGAGAGCCCCACGTCTTGAATTGTTGTGAAGTTTACTGAAATAAGGAAGGAGGAATTTCCATCACGTAATCATAAGCACCAAACACTTATTATCAGATAATAGGGATGTTTGAGGTGAGGTGAGGTGAAATTGGGTTTAACGTCGTGCTTGAGAATATTTTGCTCATATGACGACGTGCATGCGTATGTATGTGTATGTGCGGCTGCTTGTACTAGCCCAAACTGAAGCTGGTTTTATAGTGCTAGCTCACTGAGATACCATGAAGCAGTGAAGCATGAATACCCCACTCAGACACATTATACTGACTCCGAGCCGACCAGTCCTTGTTGTACCCATTAATGCCGAGCGCCAGGCAGGGACCAACAAGTACCATATTGTAACGTCTTTTGGTATGACGCGCTCGGGGAGCGAAAGGGATGTTTGATATACATGTATGTCTATGTGGAACATATCAACCAGTAAACCTGAAAGATATGTTGACCCTTTGAGCTGTCATGTCATACTAAATTACTTGAATGAAACTGGCCAGTATCATAAACTGTGAATACGTGTGTGTATTTAAATACTAGATTGGTTTGGTTGTTGTTTAACGCCTCACTCAGTAATATTCCAGTTATATTACGGCGGTTTGTAAATAATCGAGTCTGGACCAGACATTCAAATATTCAACATCATGAGCATCGTTCTACGCAATAGGGATATGATGACATGTGTCAGCCAAGTCAGCGAGCCTGACCACCCGTTAGTCGCCTCGTACGACAAGCACGGGCTGCTGACGACCAATTCTAACCCGTATCTTCACGGGCCTTTAATACTAGTGTGAGTGAGTGAGTTAAGTTTTACGCCGCTTTTAGCAATATTCCAGCTATATCACGGCGGGGGACACCAGAAATGGGCTTCATATATTGTACCCATGTGGGGAATCGAACCCGGGTCTTCCGCGTGACGAGCGAACGCTTTACCAATACGCTACCCCACCGCCCCCTTTAATACTAGAGGGGGGATGGGTGATGTTACGATTTTGTTATTCAGTGATATATTGATGTGAAACATATTGTTGAAAAATGTCGTATTTGTAGTGCATTACGTGTTAAGCCCATAAACGCAAAGGATAACCCTTAGTTTCAATTTTGTAGTCACCGTTTCAAGACTTGCACAGTTTTTGTAATTTATCATGTCATTGTTTTTGGGAAATCAGAATGTTCAGAACGCAATTAATCTTTGAAAACCTACATCAACGCTTCTTTTATGGTTCTGCATTTATTGGATCAATGTTATCATTATTATGTAGATATTTACACTTGTTAGGAGGCTACATATCTTTGACAGAACAATATGGTAATTGATAAAATGAATACTTCGGATCTTGTACTTCCGTTTGGGTATCCAATAAATTGCTTGGAGGATATATTCTGTACGAAATGAAATAAACCTAAAAAACCAAGACACGGTTTGCTGATACATTATATCGTTTAAAATTGAAATAGTATTTCATAAAGAATATATGAAATGGAAGAGCGGAACTGTTGACAAGAGTGAGTGAGTTGCAATTTATCGTCACATCGGCAATTTCAGCCATATCAATTAATTGTGATACATAGCAATTCATGTTAAATTATAAAAACCTGTCAACGAAGGACATTAAAATAACTAGATTATCACATATGAACTAGTAATTAAATCTAAAACAGTTTAACTATAGATGACAATACAATATAAAAACAGGCTATAGATTGCCAACAACTGAAGGTTGATCACCATACTGGGGACCATAGGGATTTACGGTACATTTGCTTCCTGCATGGGCCTGTTGACAAGAAGATAAGTCAAAACGTTGCATCTCTTCTCAGTGTGACCTCTTCCTGTTTTTTTGTATGGTAAAACTGGACAAAGTTTTACCAATTGGATTGTTTTCGATAGTATCAATCACTGACAGCTGCTGTCTACTTGAACCTCCTGCCATTGTACTTAGACGGCCCCGCTGCTACCTGGCTGGACTCTCTTCACCCATCCCCAACAACCGCAGCCCAATTCGAAGTCGTCTTCACTCGTAGGTTCAATGATGTATCCTCACAGGCGGCTTTTCTGTCCGCCCCCCAAAATGACACCGAGTCCCTCCTTGTGCAGGAGAAGACAGCTGACCTCCAGATCCCTGAGGCCCTCCTTGTGCAGGAGAAGACAGCTGACCTCCATATCCCTGAGGCCCTCCTTGTGCAGGAGAAGACAGCTGACCTCCAGATCCCTGAGGCCCTCCTTGCGCAGGAGAAGACAGCTGACCTCCAGATCCCTGAGGCCCTCCTTGCGCAGGAGAAGACAGCTGACCTCCAGATCCCCGACACTCTCCTTGTGCAGGAGAAGACAGCTGACCTCCAGATCCCTGAGGCAACCTCCACTCCCTCTTACTCTGATCTGGAGAATATTGGAGAAATTGAACGGCAGTGCCCTGATTTCAAAGGCAATGTAAATTTCCTCGAAGATGGTTCTTTACAACAAGATATGAACCAGAGGAAAAGGATCCAAAACACTGTTCATAGGTATGACATGTTAGATGGGATACTTTACCATGTTTATCAGCCTCGTACTCGCAAGATGGAAGCAGCTGATAAACTCATTCGCCAGTTTGCCCTTCCCAAGAGCCTCCGAAGGGATGCTCTTCTCTCATACCATGATTCAAGCAGGTGGTGGCCACCTCGGTGCTGACAGAGTGTATGGGGCTCTCAGATTCAAGTACTATTGGCCTGGGATGTATCAGTAAGTTCATGATTACATCAAGTCATGTCATAAATGTCCAGTCTCCTAAGTTTCACGGCATCCCAACAGAGCACCTCTCCATCCACTGCCCATCACTGTGACGTTTGAACGGTATTGACATTGACTTCCTTGGACCATTGACGGAGACACCTGAAGGCTACAAACACATCCTTCTTGTGGTCGATTCCTACAGCCGTTGGTCGGAGGCATTCCGTCTCAAATCACAGGAAGCTACAGAAGTGGCACGTGTTTTATATCAGGAGATATTCTGTCGTTATGGTGCTCCAAGGTCCATTGTCTCTGACCAAGGTCGTAATTTCACGTGTAAACTTGTCAGTGCTCAATGTGAAATCTTCCAGGTTACACGTCATCTTTCAAGTAGTACCATCCAATGACAAATTCAGCCTGTGAGCGGACAAACAGTACCATCCTTCAGTCCCTTCGCACATATTGCGACACTGATCACTCAAACTGGCCGAGTTTGATTCCAGGGATAATGATGGCATTCCGCATGACACCAAGGGTACAATCTACAGGATTTTCTCCATTCCATTTGCTTTTTGGCAAGGAAATGCATGTTCCCTTTGACACAGCAATTTTACCAAAGACTTCGTTAGGTAAAAATGCAGTGGAACCAGTTTAACAGGTGTTGGATAACCTGAAGATTGCTAACACAGTGGCTACAGAAAATTTGAGGGTAGTCCAAGAGAAAATGAAACAGCGTTATGACTCCAAGGCTAAAGAGTGTACTTATGATGAAGGTGACCTCGTCTGGATGACCAATCCAGTCACGGTTAAGAAACGGTCACACAAACTCGAACCAAAGTACAAAGGCCCTTATCTTTATTAGCAGAAAGTGTTCTCATGACACTTATCAGCTGCGCTGTAGAGAAACATTGAAAGAGCAACATTCACGCACTCATGCCAACAGGTTGAAACCAGTTTATGAGACAAACACTGTCCAGAATCGACTTGATACACAGGTAGCTGTGGACACTGATAAACAACAGGATGTCTTGGAAGATGACATCGCTCCTTCTCAATCGGAAAACAGATATACCTTCAACAATCCTACAGTCTCTCAGACCACCAATGACAATTTGGAGAAACAATCAGAGGATCACTCGGAAACAACAGTACCAAATCAGTCACTCTCTCAGACCACACCGCCTCTGACGTGTAGTGGTCAGAGCGTCCGCCCGGAGAGCGGAAGGTCGCGGGTTCGATCCCCGACCGCGTCATACCAAAAGACGTTAAAATATCTGCCTGGCGCTCGGCGTTAATGGGTACTACAAGGACTGGTCGGCTCGGAGTCAGTATAATGTGTCTGAGTGGGGTATTCATGCTTCACTGCGGCATGGTATCTCAGTGAGCTAGCACTATAAAACCAGCTTAAGTCTGGGCTAGTACAAACAGCCGCACATACACATACACACGCATGCACCTCGTCATATGAGCGAAATATTCTCAAGCACGACGTTAAACCCAATTTCACCTCACCTCACCTCTTAGACCACTGACGTGGTTTGTGAGCAACAGTAACCCAAGGTAAGTGACCAGTACAACCCAGTTGAAAAATGTTATCAAGTGCTAGAAATTGCGTGCGCGCCGCAATTTCAGCCAAACCCTATATGCTGTTCCATTTGGTGTGCACATAAAATAATGCAAGTTTTTCTTGTGCATTGTTTTAGGAAAGAGGCACATCGCTAATATCCTCAGTATCATGATTGGCAGATGTTCCAGTAGTGCTTTATCACTATCCCTTAAATGCTCCTAACTAACAATTGGTTCCTTAACTTGCATCTTGCACCTACTGTTACCTTTGTATACACCTTTCACAGACTAAGTTCAATCTGTACACATGTTCTCGTCAGTCATCATGGGTACGCGATACCAGTTGTTTCTGTACCACGATTTACCCATCACTCGTACTGTAAATATGTATGGTGTTATTTTGCTTATACAAATTTCGGGACGAAAAGAACAGGGGCATACTATTTATTAACACTGTAAAACTGGACAAAGTTTTACCAATCTTTATGACAGTATTTATTATTGAAAACTGGACATGTACAGATTAACTGACCACGTTTCACAATCTTCAAGCTGCCAAGGGTCACATTGATAACGAACGTCCGAAACCAGTATCTGGTCTGTGTCTGCAGATAGCAATAAGCTAATCTAATTCACTGTGAACTTCACCCATCAACACCGATGTCTTCAATACGTTTATCATATAATCCCGTCAAGATAGAGTAGCTTAAGTGCGCAGTTGGCACCGTATCGTCAGTCGAGTTAGGCAGTAGGATTTAGATATAGCAACTGAAGTTCACAACAACAAGTTTATCGTCAGTTTTATCAGTAAATGGGATTATCTGTGATAACTGGAATAGGTATAAAACAGGGACGACACACAGTCACAAATCGTTCAGTGACTGCTGCGTAATGAACTCTTCGTTTATTAACTCAGGTGTTGTGTTATGTGTGGGTTGGTATGGTCAGACCTCTTGCCAATCGAGCTGATTCCCCAACTCTCGCGTTTTAATATATTCATGAAAACAACTTGTGGAACACATCCGCATTACATTCTTGAAATATATTCAGGAACGATAGAGATATATAAATGAAATGCCTCAGTGCTGATTATAACAGAGGAAACCAAACTCACCCTTCGGTTTGTCGTTGTGGGTGGTTAGACGGTGTGTTTCAACTGCCATGTCAGAATCATGCTCTGCAGCATCCTCAAAAGCGACGAGTCGACCGTCCAGCTGGTGCAGCACTTCTTCAATTGCTGACAAATGTGACTTCTCTTCCAGCTGCGATGCCTGCATCTTGGCTAACATCTGCTCCTGTACCTGACTCAGTTTGCCTTGCTCCTTCAGTGATTCATTGAGTTGGCCCATGCGCTCTTCCTGCTTTCCTACAAGGTCTTCCATTTTCTGAAGGCGACTTTGCTGTTCCTTAGCACTGACAACATTCTTTACCTGGTTGTTACTGGGTGTATCAACCTGGTTGATAGCGGGTGCATGAAATGTCGAAAGCAAAGATGGCAGGTCACTTTGGAACTCGAAGGCAGCTGATATGTGTATGACTGTTAAAAAACAGAGGCATACTTTTGATACCATCGTCTGTCAATCGTCTGTCTTGATAAGACTGCTGTGATTGATCGGATGGAAATCCGCCTTTAATATTGCGAGTCAAGGCATGGAATGTGCCATTGTGAATTGATGTCGAGCCAAAGCAAACTTAACATTGTAAAGACGTTTGTTCCAATACGTTTTTTTTTTAGTCAGGTATACCTAAGTACAAGACCTCAAAGGCATAATATATTACATTTCCTTTCTTGTTTTCACCAAAGAAAACCATAAGAACCATGTTGTTTGTATATTTGATGACGGCTCAGTGAGATCAACGTTTGTAGCCTTTCAGCCAGGGCTGATTTAGAGTCTTTGAAGCTTGATTCACTGTTAAAATCACGCAAGTGTCATGAACAATGCTTAGTAAACCTATATACAGGACTTAAACAGACATAAATGTATTGCAGGTAGAACTGCTTAAGCAGTTTGTATGAATGATTTCGTCACGTGTACATTTTCGTGAGCTTTCCTTTCATATCAACAAGTAAAGGCAATGATTACCTAAAACTAAGGAAGATATCTGCAATTGAGTGTATTGTATACTTTAAAAAAAATCATGAAAAATCATTTGAATATAAAAGGTACTGTCTCTTTTTAATATATATATTAATAACAGGAATAAATGGTTATGGTTATATCGTTTTTTGAAAAGACATAAAAATAACCCTAAATAAACGCTTCCGCAAGATAATGCCCGTCCACATGTCGCTCGTGTTGTGACAGTTTTCCTGAGACAGCAGAAAATCCATTGTCCAGCTGTTTCTCCGGACCTGTCCCCTATCGAGCACGCTTAGGATGAAATGGAGAGACGTTTACGTCAAGCCCAGAATCAGCCACTGACGTTAGCTGAATTGGAACAAAACATGGAACAACATTCCCCAAGCTTTCTTCAATCGTTGTCAAGCCTGCATCAACGCCAATGGTGGAGACACATGATTTGTGAACTGATTTTAGACACCACCTCTCTTCTAGGGCGTGTCATGATGCCTTGTGTCAAATCACACAGATGTTGATAAAATTATGTCAACAGTTAAACAATGATTAATGAAAACGCCAAAAATCATGTTATTATCTTTTTGCATGGAAAAATGGCAGAACATCAAATAATGTACAACTACTTTATTCCAGTAGTGTATATAAATTTATAATAAGAATGAATGGATATATTTCAGTCAGAGGAAAGTCACAAATGTCACAAAAGAATGCTATGAACATGAAGTGCTCAATTTCTACAAATTAAAAGTTTCTACCTCTCATCACCTTTCACAGAAATAGATTTGCAAACTGAGAAGGTCAGTTCTCATCTGCATTCTTTCCAAATTAACACAGATGTCAGGATATTTATTTGTAACGTTTTCAAATACACAAGTCCCGTTTATTCATCCCCAAAGTAACACAAATCTGATGAAAGATACTCAGTCCAACTGCCTTCAATTGAATTTGAAATAATGCACTTAAGTCATTTCCTCTACACGTGTCATGTCAGTGTATAGTCATAATTAACATACATATGATGAAGTTATAATGCAGACCATGACTCAGATACCAATGATTAAGAGTCGCAGTGATTTTCGTAGCTGTAAACAGACGACTACCCCTCCTAAAAAGTAGGTGCTTTCTTCTAAGTGTAGGGGACAATTACTGTCTGAAAATGAAGTTGGTGAAGTCGAAAATATGCGGAAAGTTATTCCACCGTGGCAGGCGTGTCAATTTGCATGAATGAATACACATCTGTTAAGTGTAAGGCTATCTTTTCAAGATGAATGTAAATGGGCTAGTTTTGTTAGAGGGTAGTCGGTTTCTCTTGCCCCTGGCTTCGTCCTTGCAGCTTAAGAACGTTGGGGAAATGGTGTTTATTTGGCTGTTACGGGTTTTCATTTGTCTGTTATAGAAACCTAGCTTTGTCACAAGAACACAAGTGTGTTATCTTTAGAATTCTCCACCTTTTCGACCTTTCAAATTGCCTTAAAAGGACTCTTCTTCTTTAAATTGTCTACCAGTCTCCAGAGGTTATTTGTAATCTGGGCTTTCTAGGTATTTTGCCTGTGTCTTGACCAACGTTTCGGAATTGAATACAATGACGATGAACCTTAAATGAACACACTAACTCTCGTCGAAATGGCACGGCCATGGAAAGGTCTTTCGTGTATAAACACCAAAATATACTTTGAGCCTATGTCTCAATTCCCATACTGTTGGTAGGCACTGAGAAGATAGTGTCTAGCTATCAATCAGCACCACAATAGGCTTAAACAAATAAGACGAGACTCAATCAGTAGCACTTATGATATTCACTGCCGCAGCAATCTGAACACGCCCAGTTATTGTTAATTGCATCAGTTCTGACAGGTCAGCTGACATGAGCTATCATTGCTTGTCACAACCCTTGATGGCTATGCAAATTGAACCAGCTTGTGACACGTGTATGCAAGTGGGCGTGTCATCACAAGTGTATAAAAGCAGTGTTCGTCGCTGCACTGGCATCAGATTTCTGAAATCATCCTACAATCAACATTATGGAAAAGTTCCACCTATACGCTGAACTGTACGAGTCCGAGAGTCGTTTCAAGAAAGCCTGTGAGCAAGTTGTCTTGTTGAATGACAAGCTTGAAGGTCTGCAACATCGCTACGACAAGGCCCGTCAAGAAAACCACCGTTCGTTCCGTTACAACCTCCGTCTCCGAATGGCCAGTGTGGAAGGCGTTCGCAATGCATACTACGAGGTATGCTTGTGAAAAGGCCGAGAAAATAGCTGAGCTGAGATATTATGTGGCCGTCAACACCGAGGCCGACTCTGAAGACTACCAGAGCGACACCAGCATGGAACACTAGATGTCGCTTCAGCAGAAAACTTCCTCCTCTTGTCATTAAGACCAAAAGCTCTTGTCAGGGCTACACAAATGTCACAAAAGAATGCTATGAACATGAAAGTGCTCAATTTCTACAAATGTAAAGTTTCTACCTCTCATCACCTTTCCACAGAAATAGATTGCAAACTGAGGAAGGTCAGTTCTCATCTGCATTCTTTCAAATTAACACAGATGTCAGGATATTTATTTGTAACGTTTTCAAATACACAAGTCCCGTTTATTCATCCCCAAAGTAACACAAATCTGATGAAGATACTCAGTCCAACTGCCTTCAATTGAATTTAAAATAATGCACTTAAGTCATTTCCTCTACACGTGTCATGTCAGTGTATAGTCATAATTAACATACATATGATGAAGTTATAATGCAGACCATGACTCAGTTACCAATGATTAAGAGTCGCAGTGATTTTCGTAGCTGTAAACAGACGACTACCCCTCCTAAAAGTAGGTGCTTTCTTCTAAGTGTAGGGGACAATTACAGTCTGAAAATGAAGTTGGTGAAGTCGAAAATATGCGGAAAGTTATTCCACCGTGGCAGGCGTGTCAATTTGCATGAATGAATACACATTTGTGAGTGTAAGGCTATCATTTCAAGATGAATGTAAATGGGCTAGTTTTGTTAGAGGGTAGTCGGTTTCTCTTGCCCTGGCTTCGTCCTTGCAGCTTAAGAACGTTGGGGAAATGGTGTTTATTTGGCGGTTACGGGTTTTCATTTGTCTGTTATAGAAACCTAGCTTTGTCACAAGAACACAAGTGGGTTATCTTTAGAATTCTCCACCTTTTCGACCTTTCAAATTGCCTTAAAAGGACTCTTCTTCTTTAAATTGTCTACCAGTCTCCAGAGGTTATTTGTAATCTGGGCTTTCTAGGTATTTTGCCTGTGTCTTGACCAACGTTTCGGAATTGAATACAATGACGATGAACCTTAAATGAACACACTAACTCTCGTCGAAATGGCACGGCCATGGAAAGGTCTTTCGTGTATAAACACCAAAATATACTTTGAGCCTATGTCTCAATTCCCATACTGTTGGTAGGCACTGAGAAGATAGTGTCTAGCTATCAATCAGCACCACAATAGGCTTAAACAAATAAGACGAGACTCAATCAGTAGCACTTATGATATTCACTGCCCCAGTTATTGTTAACTGCATCAGTTCTGACAGGTCAGCTGACATGAGCTATCATTGCTTGTCACAACCCTTGATGGCTATGCAAATTGAACCAGCTTGTGACACGTGTATGCAAGTGGGCGTGTGATCACAAGTGTATAAAAGCAGTGTTCGTCGCTGCACTGGCATCAGATTTCTGAAATCATCCTACAATCAACATTATGGAAAAGTTCCACCTATACGCTGAACTGTACGAGTCCGAGAGTCGTTTCAAGAAAGCCTGTGAGCAAGTTGTCTTGTTGAATGACAAGCTTGAAGGTCTGCAACATCGCTACGACAAGGCCCGTCAAGAAAACCACCGTTCGTTCCGTTACAACCTCCGTCTCCGAATGGCCAGTGTGGAAGGCGTTCGCAATGCATACTACGAGTATGCTTGTGAAAAGGCCGAGAAAATAGCTGAGCTGAGATATTATGTGGCCGTCAACACCGAGGCCGACTCTGAAGACTACCAGAGCGACACCAGCATGGAACACTAGATGTCGCTTCAGCAGAAAACTTCTTCCTCTTGTCATTAAGACCAAAAGCTCTTGTCAGGGCTACACAAATGTCACAAAAGAATGCTATGAACATGAAAGTGCTCAATTTCTACAAATTAAAAGTTTCTACCTCTCATCACCTTTCCACAGAAATAGATTGCAAACTGAGAAGGTCAGTTCTCATCTGCATTCTTTCCAAATTAACACAGATGTCAGGATATTTATTTGTAACGTTTTCAAATACACAAGTCCCGTTTATTCATCCCCAAAGTAACACAAATCTGATGAAGATACTCAGTCCAACTGCCTTCAATTGAATTTAAAATAATGCACTTAAGTCATTTCCTCTACACGTGTCATGTCAGTGTATAGTCATAATTAACATACATATGATGAAGTTATAATGCAGACCATGACTCAGTTACCAATGATTAAGAGTCGCAGTGATTTTCGTAGCTGTAAACAGACGACTACCCCTCCTAAAAAGTAGGTGCTTTCTTCTAAGTGTAGGGGACAATTACAGTCTGAAAATGAAGTTGGTGAAGTCGAAAATATGCGGAAAGTTATTCCACCGTGGCAGGCGTGTCAATTTGCATGAATGAATACACATTTGTGAGTGTAAGGCTATCATTTCAAGATGAATGTAAATGGGCTAGATTTTGTTAGAGGGTAGTCGGTTTCTCTTGCCCTGGCTTCGTCCTTGCAGCTTAAGAACGTTGGGGAAATGGTGTTTATTTGGCTGTTACGGGTTTTATTTGTCTGTTATAGAAACCTAGCTTTGTCACAAGAACACAAGTGTGTTATCTTTAGAATTCTCCACCTTTTCGACCTTTCAAATTGCCTTAAAGGACTGTTCTTCTTTAAATTGTCTACCAGTCTCCAGAGGTTATTTGTAATCTGGGCTTTCTAGGTATTTTGCCTGTGTCTTGACCAACGTTTCGGAATTGAATACAATGACGATGAACCTTAAATGAACACACTAACTCTCGTCGAAATGGCACGGCCATGGAAAGGTCTTTCGTGTATAAACACCAAAATATACTTTGAGCCTATGTCTCAATTCCCATACTGTTGGTAGGCACTGAGAAGATAGTGTCTAGCTATCAATCAGCACCACAATAGGCTTAAACAAATAAGACGAGACTCAATCAGTAGCACTTATGATATTCACTGCCGCAGCAATCTGAACACGCCCAGTTATTGTTAACTGCATCAGTTCTGACAGGTCAGCTGACATGAGCTATCATTGCTTGTCACAACCCTTGATGGCTATGCAAATTGAGACCAGCTTGTGACACGTGTATGCAAGTGGGCGTGTGATCACAAGTGTATAAAAGCAGTGTTCGTCGCTGCACTGGCATCAGATTTCTGAAATCATCCTACAATCAACATTATGGAAAAGTTCCACCTATACGCTGAACTGTACGAGTCCGAGAGTCGTTTCAAGAAAGCCTGTGAGCAAGTTGTCTTGTTGAATGACAAGCGAAGGTCTGCAACATCGCTACGACAAGGCCCGTCAAAGAAAACCACCGTTCGTTCCGTTACAACCTCCGTCTCCGAATGGCCAGTGTGGAAGGCGTTCGCAATGCATACTACGAGTATGCTTGTGAAAGAGCCGAGAAAATAGCTGAGCTGAGATATTATGTGGCCGTCAACACCGGGGCCGACTCTGAAGACTACCAGAGCGACACCAGCATGGAACACTAGATGTCACTTCAGCAGAAAACTTCCTCCTCTTGTCATTAAGACCAAAAGCTCTTGTCAGGGCTACACAAATGTCACAAAAGAATGCTATGAACATGAAAGTGCTCAATTTCTACAAATTAAAAGTTTCTACCTCTCATCACCTTTCCACAGAAATAGATTGCAAACTGAGGAAGGTCAGTTCTCATCTGCATTCTTTCCAAATTAACACAGATGTCAGGATATTTATTTGTAACGTTTTCAAATACACAAGTCCCGTTTATTCATCCCCAAAGTAACACAAATCTGATGAAAGATACTCAGTCCAACTGCCTTCAATTGAATTTGAAATAATGCACTTAAGTCATTTCCTCTACACGTGTCATGTCAGTGTATAGTCATAATTAACATACATATGATGAAGTTATAATGCAGACCATGACTCAGTTACCAATGATTAAGAGTCGCAGTGATTTTCGTAGCTGTAAACAGACGACTACCCCTCCTAAAAGTAGGTGCTTTCTTCTAAGTGTAGGGGACAATTACAGTCTGAAAATGAAGTTGGTGAAGTCGAAAATATGCGGAAAGTTATTCCACCGTGGCAGGCGTGTCAATTTGCATGAATGAATACACATTTGTGAGTGTAAGGCTATCATTTCAAGATGAATGTAAATGGGCTAGTTTTGTTAGAGGGTAGTCGGTTTCTCTTGCCCTGGCTTCGTCCTTGCAGCTTAAGAACGTTGGGGAAATGGTGTTTATTTGGCTGTTACGGGTTTTATTTGTCTGTTATAGAAACCTAAGCTTTGTCACAAGAACACAAGTGTGTTATCTTTAGAATTCTCCACCTTTTCGACCTTTCAAATTGCCTTAAAGGACTCTTCTTCTTGAAATTGTCTACCAGTCTCCAGAGGTTATTTGTAATCTGGGCTTTCTAGGTATTTTGCCTGTGTCTTGACCAACGTTTCGGAATTGAATACAATGACGATGAACCTTAAATGAACACACTAACTCTCGTCGAAATGGCACGGCCATGGAAAGGTCTTTCGTGTATAAACACCAAAATATACTTTGAGCCTATGTCTCAATTCCCATACTGTTGGTAGGCACTGAGAAGATAGTGTCTAGCTATCAATCAACACCACAATAGGCTTAAACAAATAAGACGAGACTCAATCAGTAGCACTTATGATATTCACTGCCGCAGCAATCTGAACACGCCCAGTTATTGTTAATTGCATCAGTTCTGACAGGTCAGCTGACATGAGCTATCATTGCTTGTCACAACCCTTGATGGCTATGCAAATTGAACCAGCTTGTGACACGTGTATGCAAGTGGGCGTGTGATCACAAGTGTATAAAAGCAGTGTTCGTCGCTGCACTGGCATCAGATTTCTGAAATCATCCTACAATCAACATTATGGAAGAAGTACCACCTATACGCTGAACTGTACGAGTCGAGAGTCGTTTCAAAGAAAGCCTGTGAGCAAGTTGTCTTGTTGAATGACAAGCGAAGGTCTGCAACATCGCTACGACAAGGCCCGTCAAAGAAAACCACCGTTCGTTCCGTTACAACCTCCGTCTCGAATGGCCAGTGTGGAAGGCGTTCGCAATGCATACTACGAGGTATGCTTGTGAAAAGGCCGAGAAAATAGCTGAGCTGAGATATTATGTGGCCGTCAACACCGAGGCCGACTCTGAAGACTACCAGGCGACACCAGCATGGAACACTAGATGTCACTTCAGCAGAAAACTTCTTCCTCTTGTCATTAAGACCAAAGCTCTTGTCGGGGCTACACAAATGTCACAAAGAATGCTATGAACATGAAAGTGCTCAATTTCTACAAATTAAAGTTTCTACCTCTCATCACCTTTCCACAGAAATAGATTGCAAACTGAGGAAGGTCAGTTCTCATCTGCATTCTTTCAAATTAACACAGATGTCAGGATATTTATTTGTAACGTTTTCAAATACACAAGTCCCGTTTATTCATCCCCAAAGTAACACAAATCTGATGAAAGATACTCAGTCCAACTGCCTTCAATTGAATTTAAAATAATGCACTTAAGTCATTTCCTCTACACGTGTCATGTCAGTGTATAGACATAATTAACATACATATGATGAAGTTATAATGCAGACCATGACTCAGATACCAATGATTAAGAGTCGCAGTGATTTTCGTAGCTGTAAACAGACGACTACCCCTTCTAAAAGTAGGTGCTTTCTTCTAAGTGTAGGGGACAATTACAGTCTGAAAATGAAGTTGGTGAAGTCGAAAATATGCGGAAAGTTATTCCACCGTGGCAGGCGTGTCAATTTGCATGAATGAATACACATTTGTGAGTGTAAGGCTATCATTTCAAGATGAATGTAAATGGGCTAGTTTTGTTAGAGGGTAGTCGGTTTCTCTTGCCCCTGGCTTCGTCCTTGCAGCTTAAGAACGTTGGGGAAATGGTGTTTATTTGGCTGTTACGGGTTTTTATTTGTCTGTTATAGAAACCTAGCTTTGTCACAAGAACACAAGTGTGTTATCTTTAGAATTCTCCACCTTTTCGACCTTTCAAATTGCCTTAAAAGGACTCTTCTTCTTTAAATTGTCTACCAGTCTCCAGAGGTTATTTGTAATCTGGGCTTTCTAGGTATTTTGCCTGTGTTTAGACCAACGTTTCGGAATTGAATACAATGACGATGAACCTTAAATGAACACACTAACTCTCGTCGAAATGGCACGGCCATGGAAAGGTCTTTCGTGTATAAACACCAAAATATACTTTGAGCCTATGTCTCAATTCCCATACTGTTGGTAGGCACTGAGGAAGATAGTGTCTAGCTATCAATCAACACCACAATAGGCTTAAACAAATAAGACGAGACTCAATCAGTAGCACTTATGATATTCACTGCCGCAGCAATCTGAACACGCCCAGTTATTGTTAATTGCATCAGTTCTGACAGGTCAGCTGACATGAGCTATCATTGCTTGTCACAACCCTTGATGGCTATGCAAATTGAACCAGCTTGTGACACGTGTATGCAAGTGGGCGTGTGATCACAAGTGTATAAAAGCAGTGTTCGTCGCTGCACTGGCATCAGATTTCTGAAATCATCCTACAATCAACATTATGGAAAAGTACCACCTATACGCTGAACTGTACGAAGGTCGAGAGTCGTTTCAAGAAAGCCTGTGAGCAAGTTGTCTTGTTGAATGACAAGCTTGAAGGTCTGCAACATCGCTACGACAAGGCCCGTCAAAGAAAACCACCGTTCGTAGGCGTTCGCAATGCATACTACGAGTATGCTTGTGAAAAGGCCGAGAAAATAGCTGAGCTGAGATATTATGTGGCCGTCAACACCGAGGCCGACTCTGAAGACTACCAGAGCGACACCAGCATGGAACACTAGATGTCACTTCAGCAGAAAACTTCCTCCTCTTGTCATTAATTAAGACCAAAAGCTCTTTATCAGGGCTACAAATGTCAAGCAATACGTAACTTCCTC
>NW_025766419.1:0-41786 GCF_003918875.1 Haliotis rubra
GAGTTGGAAACAACTTTCAACAAATCAAGGGCCTTCAGGCATTTTAGCTTTAAAGTGATTTAATATGCGGAAGAAAAAAGTTAAATGAGAGTCGAAAGGAAATTAGACCCAAGAACTTGGCCTTAACAACTTAACTTTGATTGGAGTGCCATTTAAAAGATAGTTCCTGGGTCTTTATGCGGTTTATATTTTCTACAAAAATGTATACAATTAGTTTTGGATTTAGAAAATTTAAAACCGTTTTCAAGACACCATTTATCTATTTTATTAAAACACAACTGCAGTTGCTGTTCAATAGTATGCATATTTTTTCCCACGACAAGAAATATTAAAATCATCCACAAAAGAGATCCATCAATTGAATCGTTTAAAGCATTTGATAAACTGTTGATCTTAACATCTAACAAAGTGACAGACAAAATATTTCGCCTTGAGGGACACCCTGATCCTGACTGTAATGATCAGACAGGGTAGTCCTGACTCGGACTTGAAATTGTCTGTCTTCTAAAAACTGTGATATAAAAAGAGTAAAAGACCCTCAAACCAAAAATCATGGAGATCTTTCAAAATTCCATACTTCCATGTCGTATCATATGCCTTTTCAAGATCGAAACAAATCGACACAGCATGTTGTTTATTTAGCATGGAATTTTTTGATGAAAGACTCCAATCGTACCCAAATGATCGATGGTACTACGATTTTTCCGGAAACCACATTGAATGTCAGTGATGAGGTTGTTGGTTTCCAGGTACCAAACTAGACGATTATTAACCATACGTTCCATTGTCTTGCAAACACAGCTAGTTAAAGAAATTGGTCTGTAATTAGACGGATCTGTATGATCCCGGCCAGGTTTAGAATAGGAATGATTATGGCATTGCGCCATGATGGTGGGAAATTACCAGAAGTCCATATACTGTCAAAGATATTTAATAATGTTTCTAAACATGATTCAGGGAGATGTTTAAGAAGCTGATAATGAATATTATCGGGACCTGAAGCAGTGTCATGAGCTTGCGCCCAAGGGCAGTATGGAGCTCATGAATGGAAAAGATTTCATTATAATCCTCCCATTATCTGAATTAAAATTAATTTTCTTTTTTCTTGCTGGTTTTTAAATTTCTGAAAAGTTGGTGAATAATTGGATGAGGAGGAATGTTTGGCTAAAGTTTCACCTAATTTGTTAGCAATATCAGATTTTCTGTTAAAAAGAGACACCTCCTTGGGCGAAGATGGTGCACACTACATTTGGAACCTTTACCTTTTGTCTTCTTCACCATATTCCATACCTTAGAAATAGGTGTTCGTGAGTTAATTTTAGAAACATAATTTTTCGCCATGACTGTCGTGTATTTTGTTTAAATGTACGACGAGCCTTGGCGTTTGAAATCTTAAATTGGTTTAGGTTATGGACTGTTGGGTGCCGACGGAAATATTTTTCTGCCTTTTTCCTAGCCTTTCTAGCTTGTTTGCAGTCAATAGTAAACCATGGCTTACGGATGTGTGGGACCATAGAGGACTTGGGAATACAATCATCAGCAATCATATTTAATTCATCAGAAAACATCTGAATAGGATCAGACACAGTTAGAAAGAATTCGGGTTTTAATCTGGTATGGCATAAGGTCTCGAACATAGACCAATCTGCCTTGTTAAAGTTCCACCTGGGCGATGGTGCAGCATCACTGGGGTTTATGGAATAGTGGGAAAATGGTCACTTCCACAAGGGTCATCAGCTTGACCGACCAGTCAAATTCGTTATATAAACTGGAGTCCACAACGGACAGATCCAGAGAGGAGTACGAACCAGTTGCAGGATGAAGATATGTGTCAGAGCCATCATTGAAAATGCATAAATCATTATTTGAGAAGAAATCCTCGAGTATCTTACCTTTTGCATTGGTCGTGTTACTACCCCAAAGTGGGTTATGACCATTTAAATCTCCCATTATAATGCAAGGTTTTGGGAGCTGATCATAGAGCATCTGAAGATCACATTGCTGGATAGAGGATGATGGTGGTATATATAGTGAACACAGAGTAAGTATTAACATGTAGTGTCACGCGGACAGCAACGGCTTCGAAGAGGGGTATTAAGTGGAATAGCGCTTTATGAATCGTGTCCTGGCCTCACCAGAATAGAAGATCCCCAGTGGCCTTATCACCAGCTGGAGAAAAACGATGGTAGGAATCATAATTCCTTAAATCAAATTTATCTGTAGATTTCCAGGTATGTTTCTTGTAAACATAGTGCTGATGGTCTGAAATCCTGGATTAAAAAGCTGTAAAATCATTATAATTGCTTCTGAGACCTCTACAGTTCCACTGTAGAATATGTGTGAAGACATTACCTTTTAGGAGGATTAATTGGCGATCTGCCCCGCCCTTTCCTGGAGGGTGACGGGCTATGTGTTCTCTGACTACTGATGTCAGACACATCCATATCTTCAAGTGAACCGTATTTGTTGAACAACTGGATCTTGTTATCAGATCCTTTAGATCTCCTGCCACTTTGGGGCTGTTTGGATTCCGATTTTCATTGTGACTTCTACTTCTATCCTGAATTCTACCACGAAAAGCAGAACTCTTACTAAAAGCCGATGGTTTAATATCTTGCGATAGTAATTGTAGATCATTAAAATTGTTCCTAAGGCCTCTGCAATTCAATTGTAGTAATTTCATAAAACAAATTTAAGGAGGTTCGACTGGAGATCGTGAGCGCATGGAAGTGCAACTCCTACACCCTGTATGTCATTGAGTGATCTCCATATCAAGTAACACGATCAAGTAGCATTGGTCGTGTTACTACAGATCCACTTTGATATTACAATATCCGGCTTTAATTGAGTTAGGTATTTTGGAAAGACCAAAGGATAACAGATACGTGTTGGTCTTAATGATCGCACTATGTCGTTTGGAAGAGAAACGTTTTACAGATATAACATGTTGGCTCTTTAGTTCTTCCAAAATGGCATCCCTCAGTCATGTCAGCAAGTAAACGACCACTATCTCGCACTCATCCCCTTACAGCTATTCAAGGATCGGTGTGGGGAAACCACAACTTGAACATTTGCGAGGGTCTTGGTGGAAAGAAGATTGACAGCCTGTTTCTGCCGTCTACATTTAAATAAGTAGACAACCACTGCGTAATATTTTGGCATCTTCAACATCGCCAGCAATGCCCTGAATAGTCTTCTCTCAATGGCAAAAGGATTCAACTTGGAGTGGAGTGCCATCCTGAGTTGAGATAACCAAGAATCTGGGCCAGTTTTCAAATGTTACAGAAGGCGTTCGCGGCCTATCTGCATCACACAAATCATTTGACTACATACGAGCGTTTTATCATCGGGGGTTCCATGGTTGTAGTGATTTTGGTTCATCCTTCTAGCTCCCCACCCACCATGGAGTGTCAACAAGGACGATGCCTTATGCCTGTTGGTCTCCAACAGGCGGCACCAGGATACCAGGGGATATACTCAAGTAGAAACATTAAAACAATTTTTCTACCAGATTGGTCCTTGAGCCACCGCCTTCTGACATGTTACACTCTAGGAAAGTAATTTTGTATTTGTTTACATTAAGCAAGTGAATAGTACAAGTACATTTTTACCAAGTCCACAAAGTATTCAATGAATAATTAGATATAAGGTGTGCAAGACAAAATACAATGCACAGGGTTTGGCGTGACCAGCCGATTGATAGAACTGGGCCAGTTCTACTCACCCGTCTAGGTGAAGTAAGGGTCGAAGTGGTGTATTGGGCAAAGGAACGCTGTTCCTGGAACCCTTGCCCTCAACCACCAGAATCCGGACCTCCACCGACACAGGGGCGCAACCCACGGCAAACGGGTTGGTGGACCAAATATTCCCCGGGTCCACAAAGGGGGTGAAGGGCGCTTAGCGTTACCCAGCACCCACCACGAGGAGGTGGCCCTTCATGGGTGCCTGGTCCAGGATGGGGAAATGATGTGACAGCTGCTCGTTATATTGACCAAGTCATACCACATTTTGGACGTTATTCAAATCACATCTTCCAGCAAGACAACGCTCGTGCCCAAACTGCATTAATTGTTGCCAGAGCAAAATTGGACTTCCTGAGACAATATGGGATCTAAACCCTGCAAAAGCCTGCTTTCAGTCCGGATAGAAGTCCATCGGGACGAGATTCAAAGAAAACTTAATGACCTCCACCCAAGGCCGACAACTGCCGCTGGACTTCTTCAGGCATTTCGCAGAGTATGGACCCAAGTACCTATAGCCTTCATCAACCGGCTAATTCATTGCATGTACAGACGATACAACGATTTCATGGATGTCCATGGAGGCCATACCCAATGCTCACTTTGGGGTATCTTTAAAGGTACTATTTTTGATGATTTTGTTTGTATGCACTCTAAATGTGATTCCCGAAACTATGTTAACCATAACTGTAAAGTTTGAACTCCATCCTCCGTTTTGATTATTAATTAGAGTGAATTAAAGTGTGTCCTTTATGAAACTGCTGTCACTGCAACATTTCTTTGTGGTTCAGTATATTTCATTGCAGTAACTATATATGTTTTTTCGAATCAACTTGTACATGGCTTTCATTGATATGATGCCCCAAACACATTCAAGTTTATACTAAGCCTGTTAGTATAGGGCTGGTCATGTTTATACTTCAGAAGATCAGTATATAGTTTACTTCATTTTAATATTGACCATAACAGTTAGCAATATTCTGTGTTTATAACACCGGTCTGTCAGCGTGTACCAAGCAAACACATTGAATGAATTCATGAAACGTCGATCTTTGCAACTGGGTATCCCTTCAAGGGAGCAGCAGTTCAGTTTGGTCACATAAGTAGATAAACCTTTAACTGACATTTAACTAGCCAAATATCCGTTGTATGTTACTGCACTCACTTCTGTCTTTTCACCCCACGCATTGCTGTGCCTGAATTTGACAATCTTCTGTTGACCTCTTCCCCAGAGTAAACTCTGTTTCATTGGATGTGTGATTCTCATTATCATTTAGTTCATGATACTTTACCATATAAACATCCCACTTTAGCAGACCTATTTTATCTGGAGATGTGGTCTACAGCTGTGGTCTACAGCCACCACGAAGAAAGAAGGCCTTGCATAATTTTTTGCATTTGCCGGGATTCATTTCATGTGACCTGGGATTGACATAACGACAGGACTTCTCTATTAGAGCCTTCCTTTTGTCTTCAAAACCTGCTCTGTGCCCCCAGATCATCTGAATCAAGTACCCCATTTACAATGTTAAACTTTTCATCAGTAAATTCTCTTAATGAATACAAGACACCTTTAGACAATTCGTCATTCCTTTGAATGAGGGAATGATATTTGTCCTTTAAGTCGCTTCTGACAAAGGTGAGAATTTGAACCGGTTGATCAGATGCGATAACACAGGCATCAAAAGCAACTCCTTCAACGCTGGTGTCCGTCAGCTGCAAATCAAACTTCTGTGCAAGCGATGTTCCCATGTATATCAATGCCATGTTTGAGGTACCAAGAAGGATTCGCATTTCCGTGTTCCATCTTTCGCCTGTACCGTCGGCGAGCAGGATGACATCTTTAACACATGTAAAACATGTTAATAATAATATATATATAATGCCATATATATAAATCGTATTGCAAACAGATTAATTGTTATCTTATGCAAGGAAAGCGCTCACAATACACTAAACGCCAATCGATACCTTGTTCAGAGATGTCCACACCCATAGGTGTTTCATTAACTCTCAATGCTCATACAAGAACATAAGATTTGTTCTGACACAGCTTGATAGGGAGCTTCTCGTCCAAAATGATACCCCGTCAAATGTCTGTTAGTAATCTAGAGATAAATGAACAAACTCAAACCATTTTCAAGTCGTTCGGACATCTTCTCCCAAAAGTATTTAGTTGAATAAACTGCTGGGCGGAAAGGATCACTTGTGGCTATCGGGACCTCCAGAAAATACATCACTTTTCGCTGTTTGATTTGGCAACTTCTTAGATGACTGATCCGGAGATATTCCTGTTCAAAAGACTGCATAAATTAAGAAAACGAATTGCCCATTTAAGTATACATATATTAAACAAACAACACCCCAGTTTACTACCAAAATCAGCTTTTAAGGTAAAACAAATGTAAAGCTTAAGATAATGGTATCTACGTATCCTTTTCATTTACGCTTTGCAAACCCAATTACTGTTCAAGGTGATATTAAAGAAAACATTTTCACACAATCTAATTAGATTTGTATGCCCCTAAATGAATAACAACTTCCTCTAAAATGGATCTGGCTTAGAATTGGTCTTCAGCGAACCCATACTTGTCGTAAAAGGCAACTAACGGGATCGGGTGGTCAGTCTCGTTGACTTTAGCTGACACATGTCATCATATGCCAGTGGGGTAGATCCTTTTCATGATGTTGATCACTGGACTATCTGGTCCAGATTTGATTATTAACAAACCGCCACCACATAACTGTAATATTGCTGAGTGCGGCATTAAACAACAACCAAACCAAATCCTCTCAAAAGGACTGCAAAGTTAAGACAATCATACCTTTCTAATGTCTCTTTAATGAGGCGATTATGTCCTTCAGCTCGCAGCGAGTATACTTCAGAAATGGTTCTGAATGCACGGCCTTGTATGCTTCTGGACCACTGTTATCATAAAACAATACTCCTGTGATTTGGATTCACGACAACCTCAAGCAATATATGGTCCTTTACATCTGTTTTGTGAAAGTGAACACTGATGAGTTCATCCAGCCTATCTAATTTGTCTCCCTTGTAGTCAATGAGGCACATGTCATCTTTCAACCGTCTCTCTATTGAATCGCTTTAGCTCAGTATGTTTGTCCGAGGACAGTTCAATTCCATGAGCTTCAAATGTTTTAGACAAATATTGGACTTCCCTCCCTTTGATTGTTGTCTGAAATGTCTTTTCTTTCTCTCCTATGCCAAGAATAAATGACCCTCCTGTCTTGAGTTTTGCAAACGCACTGGCATAGAGAGGAAGACGAAGGTTCCACAAGTGGTCAACAAACTGGTTTGGGTCTCCCAAAATTGCCTCCTTCTTTTTCTGTTCTTCCGGTTTGAAATAAAATCCTTTCAGCTGAATATCTCTTTTCTCCCTTATGGTTTGTGACGCATCGTCAGTCAAGACTGGTTGTCTTTGCTTTGAATGGATGACTTCTGAATGATTTGAATTTTGCTGCTCTGAGATTTGTTTAAAAAAGACGCGCAGTGCTTGTGGACTATCTGGTATAAACCCTTTGTCAATGATAAATTTAGTCTTGGGATCCGTTATAATAATTGTTAATGAAGGTTGAATGTCAATTATCACAAATTCATGATCCTTGTGGAATGTGTTTTTGTAATAAACATCATCAAATGTCTCATCAGCAGTTAAGATGGCTTGAAGGTCATCATCGATGAACTCGTCAAGGTTTCCCAAACTCTGGTCTTGTGGATTCAGGCCTTCTAGTGAATTAGTGAATTAGAAGATGTCCTCCTTTGAATTCTTCTGTTGTTGTCCCAAATCCTGTTGAAAATAGACACAATGCTTTTATCCTCGTTGAATTCTATACTTCTTTTACTTTTTCCATGTCACAGAAATTAATGTAACTAATTTACAAGTAGTTTGTTCATGCGTTATACTTTGTTTGGCTCTGTGTTGTTGTCCTGGTCAAATGCTATTCTATTTAAGTAAATACTGTCAAGGCCTCAAGATGCGGGAAGACAAAAAGCGCATTGATGAAAAATAGCAATGGCTGAGGAGGAAATATGATAATACATCTTCCTACTCCTGTTGGTTTAAACTTTTTGGAATAGCCAACTTTGGACGTTCTATATGTTATGAGGATGTGTTTTGTTAATTATAATGTACTTTAATTAATGTTTAGTTTTTCACGGAATGTGGTCTGTTGAGCTTGGGCTATATGATAATGTAACTGAAGCGTCTTCCGTTTACAAGTGAGAAGATAACATAGCTTTTTGTTAGAACAATTAGTTCATGCAGCTTATGCTAGGGCACGACTTTGGATTTATACTCATCTCTGCTAACATCGACGTTTCAAGACCGATACAACTCAAGATTCCTCGTCTACGTTGGACTTTCAACAGCTGTCAACAATCTTCTATCAGTACATACTTTACTTGAAATATCAAGACTTTGGTGAGTTAATATTTTAGATTTTCCCAATATTTTACGTTTGTGATCAAATTGTGTAATCTTGATTGTTTGTTAATATATCATTAAATATTATAGATTTGTTTGTGTTATTTTGATTATTTAAAGGGGATTCAAATGCCTTTATCACAGTAATTTCTATACCGTAACAATAGATTCATGGCAATCCCTATTTTAACTTGTATGCATATATTCCTGATATCTTTTTTACCACTTGCCTTTCTACTTATAGACTCTGAACAACAAACCAACAAATCAACCAACTTTTAGTAAATGATGCTGGTTATGTACAAAATTTTATGCTACACAACAAATTTATATTAATACATTGCAACTTTTGCAGTAATTCGAACCACACGTGTTGTCACGTGTACACTAATAACCCTAAGATGTATCATGGTCGAAGCAGGTTCAAAATTATACATGATATTATAGAATACCTGAATATCGATGTATGACTATCTAGTGTACATGCGTTTTCTCGATAGTTTTCAATGGTAATAAGAACATGTGTTCAACACTTCAGGAAAATTTAATGAATGGGGAGGTGGCACATTGGTATCCGTACACAAAACAAGAATCTGAAAGAAGGAAAAACATTATTTAAAACTAAGTACTACAAGCGAACAGGACGTTAATAATTCAAAAGAAACAAAGAAAACATCTGTCATTTATTGGTTTTGTCATTATGAAATCTGACAGCAGAGACAAAAGGTGACCATGGGATAAAGAAACGTTGACAAACATTGCAAGTAACTAGAGAAGTAATGAGAGCAGTAGCTGTCACCAAAAAAGTTTATTACGAAAAACACTTTGGCTGTCATTTCAAACATAGATGTGTCTCATGGCATAGCCAGGCGGTGACACATGCTTTCCTCAATCGGGGGTACGTGAACAAAGAGCGTAGATCGCCACATATAACTTCACTGCTCAACGACAGGAATAGATAATTACAGATAATAATAAATGTGGGCTTTGAGGTCAGCTGTCCACTGGCGTCAACCAAGTGCGTATCCAGAGACCAATGCAGGTTGTTGACATTTGATTCGTTTAATAATAATCTGTATGGATCGTTATATCGAAAAAAAACACCTTTGCGATTGAGGACATTTGAACTAAATGAAAGATGTAGTATAGTGATAAGAATAACAGCTTACAAGATGCAACTTTTGTAACCATAATGTACATATCTAGAGGTTATGAGAGTTGCGTCCCTTGGGGACCCCTGAATGTAAGCCCCATTCGGTAGCAAGCGATATTGCTGAAGTCAAAGTTTTTATTTTTCTAGTTCTTACGACACGTTGGTGAGGGAGATCAAACCTAAGTGAGTGAGTTAAGATTTAATAATAATAATAATAATTAAAGTTGCGAGCAACATTGACGGCTCCTTGGCTTGGATAACTTCTAAACATTTGGTACCTGATGTCGAAAGCAGTAAAGGTTATAGTTAATGGTGTTTATTTTCGGGTGAGTGTAGATACAATTTCCAGCTAAAAGCACCTCTACTGCAGTGTATTTTTTTGTGTAGCGCTAGCTGTCGTCATTGTCAATTGAAATCGACATCGTCTCCCATATCTGCACGTGGACCACGCTTTGCAGTGGTAGTCTCTTTATAGGAGATATCGTCCCTGCGCTTTCCTTCAGACTGTCGCATGTTTTGCACGGGGAATCTGCCGTGTCGTAAATCTCCGAGAAAGTTATGACACATTCCAGACATCACAAAGTCGGCGAGCGAGTGAGTGGATTTGTAGGATTTTGACGGCTGCCTCTCACCACGAAACGGTGATATTTTTAACATGTACCTTAGAATAAAAATGATCAGCAAACCACATACATACACACTGACAATTTTCATAGCCCACAGCAGAGAACCAATCGAGATTAGCAACTGTGGTGAGGAAAATAGAATATTATTTGTCCCTCCGTTGTCTTTGAAGCTGTGTTGCTGCAAGTGGTACACACAATAACTCACACTGGCGGCATAAATGCACGTCCAAATTTTGGTCGAAATCGGATGGTTGGTTTCCGAGTTACGGGTGTTTAAAGCTGGAAAACATGAGCTCCGAGGACAGGAACACTTGACCCCTGGTCGGCGGCCGGGGTCATGTACCTTTAAGAAGTTCGGGAGAAGAAATAGTTCGCTCTTTCACAGGCCGTAGCTCCGTTGTCCTCGGGTCTACGTTCAAAACAATTAGTGTTCTGGAATCGGAACTTCAGCTATCAGACGCACCGTTTCAAGTGTCCAAACGGTGCATTTTAGCGACTTGAGCCGTCCAGGCGAAATGGTAGGCATTTTGATTGTAGGACACATAATGCATTTGTGCAATTTTCAATGCCATATGGCCGACAAACGATCCAATTTTGTATATGCATGTAAGAACACGAAATGTTAAGCATCTTATGTTGATGCATACTGCCAGGTTTTACTGCCTTCTGTGCAGAACTCGAGCAGCTATACTGTTTATAATGTAGTATCTTCAGAATCTGACGAAATCCAATATGGCCGCCAAGCAATACACATTTTGACATGAACCCAAGAACGAAAAATGTTCAACATACCAAGTTACTACGTACTGCCAGATGCTAGCTGCATAGTTGACATAGTAATGTTGCTGCGATTTTTTGAAAATACATTTTAGTACAAAATAAACAACAGAAGCAAACATCTAGATATCCGTAACTAATCAAGATATCGCAACATAGCTTATGGGCATTGATATTTGAGGTATATGTTGTATATCTGCACATGTACAGCATTCTGCATTTCATATATTCAGAGTTATGGCTTGCGAAAAATGCCTACCCTACAAAATCTGCACATTTCCGATAAACATCTTCAATCCAATATGGCCGCCGCATCACTTTTGACATAGGACCAAGAACAGAAAATGTTTAACAACCAAAGGCCACTGCAGAACAAGCGTTTAAAGTGTTGTATGTGCTAAGTTTAGTTTGGCACAAAATGGCAAAAAGAAGCCCGTGAAAGTTTTTTGAAGACAACTTTTGCCCAAAAGTAGCGTCAAATATGGAGGCCATCATATAAACATAGGCACATTTGACCATGCTACTGTGTAGAAACATGCATAGACACAAAGTATGCAACGTTTGAAAGCCGTAGCTCTTGTAGTTTCAGTGCAGCACATTTTGGGAGGAAAGTAGTCAGCATTTTGCTTAAAACATCAACAAAACTTCAATCCAACATAGCGTCCAAACGGTGCATTTTAGCGACTTGAACCGTCCAGGCGAAATTGTAGGCATTTTGATTGCGCATCTGCTCCAGAACTTTGGCAAACATTGGAGCATTAGTTTTGGAGATATTTGCATTTGCATTTGAAATTTTGGAATTAATTTTTGAATTATCTGCCCTTTGCTATTGGGCCTACAGCCTAGAGATTTTAATGGGGAATATCTACACCTTGGTGGGCATCTGGGTGAATTTTTCAAGCGAATCTGTCCAGCGGTGCTCTCTGTAGGACTGGAACAAAATACGGCGGAAGAATAAATAATAATAATAATAATAATAATAATAATAAAACACGAACGATTACAATAGGTCTCCTGCCTAAAGGCAAAGGAGCCCTAATAATGTATGTGCTTCGTTGTGGGGCAGGACGGAAGTCCTAGAAATTCTCAGGAGTTAAGCTGTCAAACACGCTCACCCATCCAAAGACTGTCGGAGCTCGCCGTTGCTTTACTTCAACTGATCTCTGCTCTATGCACAGGACCGCATGTCACCACACGGTTTCTAGTCACATCCACAATATTTCAGCCATATTGAGACGTAAAAAATTAAATTAACAATAAACACAATTAAATTAAAAAAATTCTGTCGACAAAGGACAGTAACACAACTAGATTAGCACAATTAGAAAATTAAAACTAACATGCAACTTTTAAAATTAGACAAATAGTACAGACAATACAATATAGAAACCAGTTGGAGATCACCAGCAGCTGATGGTAGATCACCATGCTAGAGACCATGGGGACTTACAATGCCTTTGCTACCTGCATGGACCCTAGCCAGAGTTACATCATCACTTCAGCCTTTGATGATTATACGTACATTTAGTAATAATTTAAAATCGCAAAAATGCTACGTTTTAAAATGTTCGGTAAGCAATGTACTTTGAATGTTTTGAGACTTACATACCCCCACAGGAGGACAATAATTTTACAAAACTTCAACCCCTGTGAGGATACAGCCACACACAATCTCAGCTGTTCAATTAAACTTCAAAAGTTAAAATATTAATCTATTTACAAACCATTCATAGAAATTTATCTAATAATTCTATTTCTTTGAAGAATTCAATAATTAAATGATAGTTAACATTAAAGAGATCCTTTACTGTTTTGGCATTGCTATATTTATCCCTTGCGATGGAAATACAATACAGTCAAGCAGGACATGCTTGACCGTGATTCTTTCATCACAGGGGATACAAAACGGAGGATCCTCACCTTTTAACAGGTATCAATTAATATATCTGGTATGGCCAATACGACATCGTCGCATGATGACCTCTTCGAATCTGGACTGACAACCCAAATAGGTGTACCAAACATAGGGTTTTATTTCATGTAATTTAGTTATACCTACTTGGGTGTCCCACATTTTCTCCATCAGATCACGGATATAACATTTGATGATAGCTTTATAATCAGAGTATGGAATAAGAAGTGGTGTCACAGATTTGTTGAGTGTTGCCTTGGCAGCAAGATCAGCTGTTGTGTTCCCAGAAATGCCAGCGTGGCTGGGTAACCAAAAGACGACGATGTCGTATTGGCCAGTACCAAGATCATTATATAATTCAATAATTTAAATTTTAAAGTGGATGTTTGCAAGAAAGATTTTTTAATAGCCTGGAGGCACGACAGAAAGCACGAAAAGATGAATTATTGTTTGTATTTAGGGTGTTTTTTAATATATATTAAGGCTGTTAATGTGGCGTTTGCTTCGGCTGTGAAAATTGAGTTGTGATCTAGTAATCCAGAAGATATTGTTCTAGATCCAATGACAGTGGCACAAGCCACTGCACCACCATCCTTGGTCCCATCTGTACACAGGGATTTGTATGTGTCGTATTTACTTTCAAATTGATTAAATTCATGTTTATAATGTAATTCATTAGTTTCTGATTTTCTATTAGCGCATGGGCGCAGAGTGCTTCAGCCAATCAGATGGCTAGTTTTCGCCAACACCAAATCCCATGGTGTGATTTGATTCATGATATTTTCAATTCTGTTCTGCAAAGAGTCTGTTTCTTTTTTCTTTTTACTGTCGGTCGGTGAAGTTGGTAGGGAGGGGCACGATTTCCCACAGTTCGGGGGTTGCAGAGCATTAGAGATATCCTGCAGTTGCCGCTCAGACGGTCGCTTATAATCTCTCACTGAGGTGCTGTGATAGCCGCTTCTGGCCATGACTTGCTGCCCGTCAACTCCTTGCTGATACATTGATAAACAAGAGTACACCCTGGCGGAATGGTTCGTGACCTGTCTGTCCCCTGTATCCATGCCTTGAAGGTAAATACTTAGCAAAAGTGTTCACACCGATCGGTTGATGAGAATATTTCGGCGGTAGAGAGGGCCCGCTGTAGGAATAAATTTAAAGTAGGTTTCAAACAGGTTAACAACATCACGAGAGTTAAAAGCGTCACTATACTGCACTACACGTGTCGGCTCTACTTTTCGACAGAAAGTTCAGGACACGCCCACATTCTTCACTAGATACGGCTGAATAACCATTCCAATGCTGTACAGTGTTCGAGACGGGTAATCACTCCCATCCTTGCGACGAACTTCCACAACAAAACGTGTCAGCTAGTAGCAGATATATTTTTCCTCAGTTTTTGCCAAATCAGTTGCAACAGGATAATAATCCTTGAAAAAGATTTGCGTCTTTTGATTCCGGGAGTTTGCCCACACGCCAAAAGTGTTCATTGCAAATTTTTAGTTGGCGCGTGTTTTCTTAGGTATCCGATCTTTTTGGTGTTCTGTCAATTCGTCGCTCAAAATTGCGGGACCAAAAACATCACTATTATCTTTGTCATAGTGTAGATCTTTCTTCTTAAAAACCAGAGATTGAGTAGGGATATCCAAAATATCTGCGGCATCAAGATCATAGGTTATTATTTTGCTCAGATCGTCTTGAGCGGCTTCCATTTCAGCAGCAACCGTCAACACGTCGTCACGCTATAGTAAAGCTCCGATTTGAATGAAATTTGCATGACGTCACAGTTTGACAGTTTGCTGTCTCGAACCCATGAACCATCTATAACAACTTTATCAATGTTAAGTCAACTTGTTGCCTCACCTATTTGCCAAGGGGAGGAGAAGAAGGAGGGGAGGGCGAAATATTTTGTAGCTCAATGAAAGCATCAGAAACGAAGGTTTTATTCTTATTCCTAGAGGTGGAATAAGAGAAGAGTTCTTGTTGTAAAGATCCTCATAAAGAGGATTAAAAACACAGTTAATTGCAAGGTTAGACTCGTTAAAAGTATAGTTTTGTAATATGCTGTCACGGTAATTTTATACGCCGTTTGTTGAGAGAAGGTTGATCGGCCTCGACATAGAGACTGTCAATAGGATAAGTTCTGAAGGATCCAAGACAAAGAGTTAGGCCTTGGTGGTGCACAGAATCAAGTAGTTTTAAGTTGCTTTTGCAGGCTGCACCATAACCTATGGAGCCATAATCAAGTTTCGATCGCACCAATGATCTACATAAGTGAAGGAGGGTAGTTTGATCCCCTCCCCACTTCGGATTTAGCTTTAAGGGATTTAATATGTGGCAGAATGTGCAGAATGGTTAAATGAGAATCAAAAATAAGACCCAAGAACATTGCCCCCTTGAAAACTTTTATGGGGGTGTTATTTACATATGTACTAAGCAGCAAAAGAAACGTCGTGTGGAATTTTCCTTCGCAGAAACGGATAACTGTAAACTCATTTAATGTTTTGATTGTATATTCTTGACAACATCTCCAACTTTACCTGAGCAAAGACATTCTTTCTCAATCTCAGAATTGAACCCAGGAAATGGTCTCAAAACGCAACCTGATCTCGGAGATGGTACGGTGTTCTCCATATTTTTCATGCAACCCATGCTGCACGTGGTGTTTACAAGGACCATCCTTATAAAATGCACCCCCAAACCTGGTTGAAACATTCACATTACAACGTCAGCAGGATGTCGCAAGACACGACAGCTCAGAGGAACCAGGTCTAGGAAGACTTGAGGCTGACCACACTGCACGCCGTTGCCAATCACTTCCAGGTCAACGTTCTGGACCATCTACAGGCTGCAGCAATGTTTCCGGGCCACCAACAACACAAAAGATCACACCCGTACTGGCAGACCAAGGGTGACGACAAGACTGCCATGTTGTGCGACAGCATGTACAGAATCCTTTCATGCAGGCATCCGAAACAGCACGCCAGACAGTGGGAACAAATGGAAGACCAATCAGTACTGACACAGTACACCGACGTCTTAACAGCGGGAACCTCCATTGCCGTAGATCTTACCGTGGACCTATCCTCACCCTTCGTCATCGGCGTGAACGTCTACATTTTGCCCTACAACACCAAAACTGGCGATACTGGCAATGAAGAACTGTTCTGCTCACAGATGAGAATCGGTACTGCGTATCAACTGCAGATGGGGTGGAATAGGCCTGAACCAGAGAGTGGGTCCTGTGGTGTTCCAGAACCTTGGTCCAGGGACAGGAGGTGGCATCACAGCGGTGCGCTACATCGACCAAGCTCTCAGACCCCACGTCATACCACATTTCGCACGTCACCGGAACAACATTTTCCAGCATGATAACGCCCGGGCACAATTGCCAGAGCTACACGGGACTTCCTACAGCAGAACGGTGTCAACATTATGCAGTGGCCAACCCCTAGTGCTGATTTAAACCCAACTGAACACCTTTGGGATGAAATTCAGAGGAGACTGAATAATGTCATACCAAGGCCAAACACAGCCGATTTATTGTGCCAGGCCTTTCTCGGAGTGTGGTTCCAGGTGCCATTGGCCTTCATCAATCGATTGGTGCACTCCATGCATAGACGCTGTGCTGCAGTTATTGCCGCTCGTGGTGGTCACACTAGATACTGAAGTCAAGAGTCTGAATGGACTGCAAACGTTCACGTAATGTCTTGAAGTTATTCATTGATGTGTCAAGATATTGTACACAAAAATGTTCTTGATCCGCTTATTATGTCCATTTCTGTAATGATTTGATTACTGTGCCTATCTGATTTTGAATTCGTACTGACGGTGTTTTTCGCTGCTGAGTATAGTTCAGGATCTTTATGCGGTTTGTATTTACGTCAGAAATGTATGCAATCAGTTTTCGATGTAGGTAATTTAAAGCCGTTTTCAAGACACCATTTATTTATTTTGTTTAAACACAATTGCCGTTGCCGTTCAATAGTATGCATATTTTTACCGTGACGAGAAATATTAAGATCATCCACAAAAAGTGATCCATCGATTGAATCATTTAAAACCTTTAATAAAATATTGATCTTAATACTAAACAATGTGACAGACAAAATACTGCCTTTTGGAACACCCTGATCCTGATTTAATGATCAGACAGGGTTGAACCCACTCGAACTTGAAATTGCCTGTATGTGACTGTGATATAAGGAGGTATACGACCCCTCAAACCAAAATCATGTAAATCCTTTAAAATTCCATGCTTCCAGGTGGTATCGTATGTTTTTCTTGAGATCAAACAATATCGATACTGTATGTTGTTTATTTGCATAAAGCATATTTAACAAATGATGATGCCATACGTACCAAATGATCAATGGTACTACGATTTTTCCTGAAACCCTCATTGAATATTTGTTATAAGGTTTCTGGTTTCAAGATACCAAGTTAATATATTGTTTACCATTCGTTCCCATGGTTTTACAGGCACAACTCGTTAAAGAGATTGGTCTGTAATTAGATGGATCAATGATATGATCCCGGCCAGGCTTTGGAATAGAGACAACAATGGCATTACGCCACAAAGTTTGGAAATTCCCTGGTCCATATCATATCAAATATATTTAGCAGCGTTTCCTGACATTATTCGGACAAATGCTTCAGGAGCTGATAGTGGATATCATCAGCCACTGTTGCCGTATCATGAGCTTGCTCAAAAGGCGGCGTATAGTTTATGTAATGAAAATAATTCATCATAGTCTTCACCAATATCCGAGTTAAAATCGAATCTTTTGCCCCTCTTGTTTTCGTATTGTTGAAATTCAGGCACGTAATTTGACGAATGTTTGGCAATGGTTTCACCGCTTTTTGTCAATGTCAGCCTTTTCCGTCAATAAATTGTCACCGATCTTCAGATGGTGAACAGTAGACTTAGAACCTTTGCCCTTCATTCTTTGTATCATACTCCACACCTTCGAAATAGGTGTGTGGGAATGTATCTTGGAAACATAGTTCGCCAAGACTGACGCTTGTTCTGCTTAAATGCGCGTCGAGTCTTGGCATTTAAAACTTTATTTAAATTATGCACAGTAGGATGTTGTCGAAAATACTGTTCGGCTTTCTGCCTACAGTTTCAGGTGTGTTTATATTCATTAGAGGACTTTTGTCAGCAATGTCATTAGGTAAATCTGAAAACAACTGTATAGGATTTTCGCTGTTGTACAAACACATCATGATTTAATTGGTCAGAACATAGCAAGCAGTCCTGGCAAAGTTCCTTCTTGAGAAAGGTGGATCGTCACCAGGGTTGATTGTTTTGAGAGTGGTGGGGAAGTGACCACTTCCACACAGGTCATCATGGACCATCCATTCAAATTCATTATAAAAATGGAATCAGCAAGTGATTAAAGAGAAGAATATGTTTCAAGTAGCTGGATGTAAATAAGTGGCTGAATTGTCATTGAAAATACATAAATTTATAGTCGGAGATGAATTCCTCAAGGATTTTACCTTTTAGTATAGGCATCGTCTCCAAAGGGGACTGTGTCCGTTAAGATCGCCCATGATGAGATATGGCTTCGGAAGTTGATCATACAGATTTTGAAGATCTGATTGTTGAATATTGAAGAGGGAAGGATATACAAGCTGCACAATATCAGCGCAATGTGCAGAGTCAGACTAACAGCAACAGTTTGAAGATCCGTATTTAGAGACAGGACTGTGAATGACACACTGGTGTACCAAAGTAGACGTGCTTCCAGTAGATTTTTAGCCTGGAGGAGAAAAGGAATGATAATCACTGTAACGTCAAGTCAAATGTATCAGTAAAATAAGACAAGTCTCTTAAGACTCAATGCTGACGCTTGAAACTCTTGTATGAGTATTCTTCGTATTTTATTGAAAGTTATTCTTCACTCCTCTGCAATTCCATTGAATTATATTGGCCAACTGAGCCATAGTGGATTAATTGGAGCGAGCCTACGTGAATGTGAGGAGAAACATTTATAACTGGTTTATAAAACAGACGTTTCAAATTGTTTCTCATGGTAAATTTCTGTTTGAGAAGCAGACGTAGATTGTGTGACTTTGGGAGTAATCTGAAGGGCTGAAGCTGAAGTAATAGGTTTGTCTGATTTTACGCATGTCAAGTCGGTCTGGATATGAAATACAAAGTTTAGACAGGCTTGCGATCCATACCGGAAATGTTGATTATTTATTACAACAACGTAGTAAGACTGGGGACATGCACATCCACTACGATGTTGGAAATAACCCGATGTTGAAGAGGAAATGGTCAAAAGTCAATAGATACGTTTTGGTTTTCACGATGATTCACTCTCCCGTGAAACGTTTCACTGCTGAACCACCTTTGATCCTCTAGCTCTGAAGCAATGTCCTTCTCCGACATATCAGCCAGACAATGAGCTCTGTCTCGATGATGCAACTACAAGAGTTCAGCGTCCTGTGCACAGACACAGCAACCTCTATATTTGCAAATGTGTTGATCGACAACAGATTCCGAGATTGCTGTCTCCTTGCACTCTTCACAAGAAGCGAGCCACTACGGTGGCTGGTGTAACATTTGTAACTTCTCCGCAAATTCCAGAGATAACCTTTGAAATTGCAAATGGACTACGTTTAAGTGGAAGAAAGTCTGAAGCCTCAATAACAAGAAATCAAGCCCAAGAGTCACTGTTAGAAGACATATGTCTACTTTGTGAGATCTAAACTCTTAACGTCTCTTTTTCATTTCTAGATGAACCAAGTGCCATAATAAAAGGAAAGGATTCAGCACCCCTGCTCCCCACCCACCACAGAGTGTCAACGAGGACAGTGTCAAATAGCACTGGTATCCGAGATGCTGACACCAGTTATAAAGCAAGTGTCATACTTCAGAGAAAACGACACAAATAGCCGCTGCATTTGCCTAGCAATTTAATGTCTGGCTGCTCCGGCCCGTGACAAGAAACCGAGACATGCATCATTTGGAGGTTATTATCACCACCGACTTCTGGCAAAGGACTCTTGGCAGTTAAATATATTGTTAATGTATGAATTAGAAATATAAATGGTCAAGACCCCAAAATGAGTTAAATGTGAAAAATATTCACTATGCACAGGGCTCTGCGTAACCAACCGATTGATAGAACCGGGCCCATTCTACACTACTGCCTAAAAGTTCATTCCCCTTACACGCGTGTTCAACGCGTGACGCAACCCGTGTGAGTCGCGTTGGTCACTCATGTGGAACCCGTTGGCCGCGCGTTGCACACGGATGTGAGTTGCGTTGGTCACTCGTGTGCAACCTTTGACACACGTATTTCGGAGGTAACAAACTTTTGACCAAATGAGGACCCATGTTAGTCTAAAATTGGAGGTTGTAACAGAGAGATCGATCTTAAATCATCTGAGAAAGTCTTTTCAGATGTGATCTTGCAGGTAAACAAGAGTGATGTGATCAATGAGACCCATCTTATGTACATTCCCTTTTGTTTCTACATGTTTTGACATTGTGTTCTTGTCATTCAAAGGTTTATGTAAATTCACATTAAACAAATTCCGCATCAGCTTTTGCATGATGTGTATTGTTTTATTTGATCTTAATTACTTTATGATGGCTTTGTTCAGTTTGTCTCAGCTCCGTGGCCATGACACTGGGAACAGTAGCAATTAATTAATGAGAGTCGGTTACCGCAGAAGGAAACACATGAGGGGAGGGTTTTGATAATTGCCGTACAGGTAGAGACCATTACACGTGAGCGGGGATTCGCGTGTAAGACGACCATGGCATTATGACCGCCAGAAGAGGGCAAAATTGGGCATTGACTGAAGAAGTTAAAACTGAGCAATGTTGTTTTGTTGGTGTTGAATACACTGCCAGCGCACTGATTTGATTATCAGAAGAAGATTGTCCTTACATAACATCTTCTGACTAGGTATGTAAATGTTAGGATAATCTGCAGGAACGAATAAAACATGGTACACAAACGTTTTCGATTTCACACCATCTGGTCACTATTGCTTCATTTTATCCAGACGCATCCCCTGCCAGGCGCGTAGCAAGCCACTTGTTTCGTGTATGCCGATACGTTGCAAAGCTTTTATATTTAGATAGTATTGAGGTTGACAACGTCAAAGCTGCCATGTGACCAAGCTGGCCAATCAGCAGGGCGGAAATCTACCCGTCATATAATAAAACTTATTGTTGTTACATGTAGTGCAGTACTGCTTGTCACTACATACCTCTCATTGCCTGGTTGTAGTCACTTAGCAATTTAGCTCTATGGATTAACAAGACCTTGTCGTATGCCCTGTGCTATCTAAAGATCAGTTTTGCTGCCTCAGATATCATGATATCTTAAGATCTAATGCTATATCAGATATCATGATGCCTTAAGATCAATTGTTCATATATATAGTTCATGTCTTTGTATAAAAGATGACCTACATGATATGGTATATATATAGTAAGACGGTGTCTATATTTGTTCTTTTGGGTTATTGATAGTAACAATGATCATTTTTCTCTTGATATAACAAAGAGACAAATGTATGCATTGTAATCATTGTAATCAAACCACAATATCTGATCATACTTACGTGAAACAGTGTGCTCCTGTTATGTCCTTTCAATGTAGAGGTTTGGTAATATTAGTCGACCATGTCTCTCATTTGAGGTAAATGATTTTATGCTATTCTTAGATAAATTCCATGGAACACCATGGGTGTAGATATATTGATAACACAATCATTCAATCAACACGCGAGTCCGCTGTCATCACATGTGAACATTACGTGACTTAACGTTATTTGAATCCAAGAAACCCCTAAACATTTTCAAATTACTGGAACATTAAGTAACATTTTGATAACATTTTGATCAATTATTTCAGGACGTTTTATCATTCCTTCAAAACTACGTAGCAGTTGACAGATCGGGATATATCACACGTTCACTCACAAAATGGTATTTTTATACAAGAAACACATTATCATTTTCAAACTATTGGGACATTGTAGATAACTTTATAACAGAATTTTTATCCTTCCTTTAAAAATGCGTACCATCATTTATAGATCAGGATAGAAATGCATCTCACATTGACTTTCTGCATCTAAAATACTCCAAATGATGGATACACATGGTATGTTTGTTTCAATGAGATCTCTTCAAGCAAAACCTAATTGTTGTAGATTGTTGACGCGACAGGACTTAATTCCCTTCCTTCAAAACCCACTAAACCTAACTAACCGCATAATTGTTTTAACTGCGACCAACTTCTATTATTTCAATCAATCGCAACACTACTCAACTGTAGTAGTTGATTGGTTGATGTTACAGGCCACACACAGCAATATTTCAGCTACATTGTATATGGTGGCGGTCTGTAAATAATCGAGTCTGGACCAGATAATCCAGTGATTAACAACTTGAGCATCGATCTACACAATTGTGATACGATGACATGTGTCAACCAAGTCAGCGATCCAGATCATCTGATCCCGTTAGTCGCATAGGTTTGCTGAAGCCCAATTCTAATCCGGATCTTCACGGGTGATTACTGTTATGAAAATCCAATTAGGTCCTTAATTCCTGCATAGTAATGCGGAAAATCTGAGCATATTTTCAAACCGTTTAATCCATAGATACACATTTTTAACACATCAACAGTAATCGGGGAATAATTGAATACAAAAAAACAGCAACTGGATATTATTGTGTGATACACAAATTGGGAAAGAAAACAGAACAGACACTAGCATATAAACACATGATAATCTTTTGTCAGTTTGATGTTTAAATTTCAGTGACCTACCTCATGGTCAAGGTTCATCTTCCACCATACTGCATGTATACCATTGCTAAGGTCATACCACTACAGTCGGTTTCCTTCTGGCGGGTGTTGACACAACGTTGTGTTATTATTACTGCAGAACTAACACAGGGCGTACATGTGTGGAGCAAATATGATGGTATCTTTCTTTGTGGATATTTCAGTAATGGTAGGGACTGTAACCGTTTAAAGTAGTACAGTGCACCATCCACTAGTTAAGTCACAATTCACCTGTGCATTGCACGATAAGATACGCGATTAATTTGTTTAAGTATCAATTCATATTTGACATATATAGAGATTACTAAACGAGTGTCTGTCAGATACCATTTATCTTACAACGAGTTGTTTCAAAACGTATTTAACGAGCGATTCATATTTGACATATATTAATATTATTTTGTTGTTACACCGATATTTCATGCAAAACATTTCTATTAAATACAAACAGGATTTTATCAAAATTCATCTTATCACATTTTTATCTCTTGTAGTTTTGATACACAGAACATCAAATGGGACTGGATATGATGAGTGTGGAAGGATGACAATATACGGATGAACAACTTCCTTGTCATAGTGAGAACGACGTTTCGGTGGCGGTACTAACACCGTTATCAAGCAAGTGATAGAATCTATACCGAAACGTGGCTCTCACTTAAGGAAAAAAACACGTTCTATGGATAGACAACTTCTTTATTGCAATGACGATCCATAGAACTTGGTTTCCCTTCATCTTAAAACTTTTACCTCTCAAAGAACTTATAAGTCGCTCTCACTGTAATAAAGACGTTGTTCATCCATATGTCATCCTTCTTTATTGATCCAACTTCTAAATGCCTGTCTAAGAACCTATCGTGAGAGAGGTTGGTTGATGGGTACTTGGCTGGTACTCAGTCTTCCCTTCTCTAGTAATCTCTACCAAAATGTCTTGTGACTGTGAGCTGTGGTATGAGCTTGCTACCCAGGTAATGGCTGCTTTTTGCTCACAAAATGCCCGATATGAAGGATCGAAATACGTATCATGACCTCAGTATAGAGATATGTATCGTATCATGACCCCAGTATCGAAATACTATTGTATCGTGACCCCAGTATCGAGTTACGTATCGTATCGTGACTTCAGTATCGACATATGTATTCTGCCGTGACCTCAGTATCGAGATATCTATCGTATCGTGACCTCAGTGTCGAGATACTATCGTATCGTGACCCCAGTATCGAGATATGTATCGTATCGTGACCCCAGTATCAAGATACGTATCGTATCGTGACCTCACTATCGACATATGTATTCTGCCGCGACCTAAGTATCGAGAGATATATCGTATCGTGACCCAAGTATCAAGATACGTATCGTATCGTGACCCCTGTATAGAGATAGGTATCGTATCGTTACCCCGGTATCGAAATACGTATCGTATCGTGACCCCTGTATAGAGATGGGTATCGTATTGTGACCCCAGTATCGAGATATGTATCGTATCGTGATCCCAGTATCGAGATACGGATCCTATCGTGACCGCAATATCGAGATATGTAACCTGTCCTGACCCAAGTGTCGAAATAGGTATCGTATAGTGACCTCAATATCGAGATACGTATTGCATCGTTACCTCAGTATCAAGATAGTGATGGAATTACTTCGTTTTCATGTTAAAAGATTACATGCACCATGTGATATTTCAATGGATACAGAATCTATTTTTCCATTATCGTCTATTTTAGCCGTATTATTCCGGTAGGCTAATACAATAAAATAGAACTATTCGGAGTAACACTAAAACAAAGATTTGGGCTTTAATATTTAATGTGCCAAAATGTGGCTAACAATGACATCCATGCAAGGCCAGTATGACAAATAACACAGCACCCAATCCGATCATGGGTAGAATCCACAGCACTCTTCGTCACTTGCACCAATTATATGGGAAATGCGTTTCAGGAATAGCAAAAAAATAAAATAAAATAAATAACAAGCATTCAAAATATAAAAATACAATACGTCAGATTCATAAAGGGATACCTGACTGTATCTAACAAATGATATTCTAAGATTTTATTGATCTTCACGTATTTGTGATGTGGAAATACTCTAAAGAGAATCAAGCAGGCAAGGTTACAGATAACCTTTTGGATCACTGAGTTATGTACTCGTTTGTGTTCATCTCAACTGGGTATCGTAATTTTCCTTTGTGTAACCAAATAAATTGTACCCACCTCAATTGGGTCTGTTTCCATTTCCCATTAATTGTAGAAATATAATGAATAATATTTAAATATTGGTTTACGTGATTCTTACGCGACTTAATAGGATTTGAGCTTTCCCATAAATATTTGCCTTATTTACCCAGGTACGCCGCTTATGTGTACCTGCGACGCATCGGTTTTTCTCACAGACGAATATTGATCTATTGCATGCAGCGCTTAAACTTATTTCCACAGCACTTAATTTCAGTTCTAATAAGCACCATCGTGTGTGAACACATGTACAACAATGCAGTTGGTGGAAGATGAGTCAGGACATTGAGGGTACGTTACTGAGTATAAAACGTTAAATGATAAAGATATATTTTCAGAAATTCAGACTCTCCGCTGTTTTAGTATATGTTCGAGTATTATTGTTTTGGTTTTAGTTTGTTGTTTAATATTCAGCAGTGTTCCTTTATATGACGGCGGAAAATTCTGAAAATAATGAGGTGAGGTGAGGTGAAATTGGGTTTTACGTCGTGCTTGAGAATATTTCGCTCATATGACGACGTGCATGCGTGTGTATGTGTATGTGCGGCTGCTTGTACTAGACCGGACTTAAGCTGGTTTTATAGTGCTAGCCCACTGAGATACCATGCCGCAGTGAAGCATGAATACCACACTCAGACACATTATACTGACTCCGAGACCAACCAGTCCTTGTTGTACCCATAAATGCCGAGCGCCAGGCAGGGACCAACAAGTACCATATTTTAAGGTCTTTTGGTATGACGCGGTCGGGGATCGAACCCGCGACCTTCCGCTCTCCGGGCGGACGCTCTAACCACTACACCACGGAGGCGGTCCTGGAAATAATGAACCAGACAAAGCAAGTAGTCAACATTATGAGCATCGATCTACACAATTGGGGTATTTAGAGCTTTTACATTTACTCTTCACGGCAACGGACATTCCCGCAATATAGGGTAAAGTGACACTAACCTATAGCATCGTAGTGTGCCAGAATTGAAAAACCACTTTTGCGTAGTTGCCATTTTGTGTACTCAACTGGTCCAACTCATTGAAATGGGATTATAAACCTTTGTAGCTTACACAATTGTCGCTCATAGGTAAAACATTTCATAGTACATTAGAACATCCAACCATCTCTTACCTGCTGATAATCTAACAATACGCAGGGTAAAATACAATGTAAAATGATGTTTATAGAATTGTATAAACATAATAAGCATCTATACATAATTATCGCCTAAAATCATGTTCCTTATGATAAGGGCACTACCTTTGATGCACCTGCAATTCTTTTCAGATGACTGTTTAATGAATATATCTTTATGCTATGAAGAATTGTAATACGTTAAAACAATGTTGAATCTGGGATCTTAATATGAATTACACGCAGACATGGACTTCTGTGGGACACCTTATTATAAACCATACGTCTTGTGGTCTGTCCGTGTCATTCGTCTCAATAACGGAAACCAGCAGTGGATTGTGACTAGAGAAATGAAATATAGACTTTGATAAAAAAAATGACAACTTGATATTGAATACTCAGTCGGCGATAGCATAATTAAAAGACACTTGCTGCATGATCAATAGAAAAGACAATTCGACTCCACGCAAATATTTTGACAAACTCTCTGGCTCTTCATTATTAGTGTCAAGTCGTTGAATTATGATCGAGTAAACTAATTTTGGTTGGTCTTGATTTGGCCTGATAAGCAAAGGGACATTGTCATTGTATGTTTTTCTTTTAAGCAAAATGCGGGGTAATATCTCGACAGCGCCACCATAGGCACTAGAAATTTTGCCCAGGCACTTAAAAAGGAAAGTTGCCACTTTAGACGGATTGCTATCTATCATGCTTGTGTGTCATTTTTCGGGCAGTTGTATAGATGTGGTAGTTGTATACTATTCTACTCCAGTAAATATTGTATTGTGATTGGTTAATTAAAATCTTTCTGAGGTATATAATCACGTTATATATCTCGGAACCGATTTAGCGCAGCGGCACCGTCGCGAAGGGAAATAGTTTTAATAACACGGTTATGATAGAATGGAGATATACGTACTGTGTTGGGAAATCAGAGGTATATAAGGAAATTACAATAACTCCAAATTACTATTCTACCATGACTTCGTGAAATACTCGAATTTGATTGGATAATCAAGAAAATTACACACCATCAATCCTGGATTGAAAATGCGTCTGATGTCATGACCGTTTCACTGCGCACACACTGTCGCAATACTTCAGCTTGGCCACCAACATGGATAATATCAACACAACAAAGGTGATGGAAATTCTAATCAAACATTTATTGAACTCAAACGATACAATTATATGATTTTGCCTCCACAATTATTTGGGAACCTCACTATCACATTACCTTGTATTATAAAAATATTTAAACACAATTACAATGCACAGCCCCAAACATAAACAAACAATATCTATCCTGGGGTTAACTTATAAATTAGAAAGCATTTTGAAAATACATCCCCATCTATACAAAATTTGCAGCAAAGCGTTAGTAAACATTTGCCTCCCTGGTAAATGGTATATTTGTTTCCTTTACAATGGGAAATCCACAAGATAACGGCCGAGCGAAACACCAAATTTATGCCACTCATACTCCATCATGTCTTGTTACATCGTTCAAAAATAGATGTCCAAACTTGAACCACCAGAAAAGAAATCTGCTTTCTGTCAGCTTCCCGCAAGGCTGTCACTGCTGGTGATCTATGTTCGTACACTTTGAAAAAGCTTGGCCATAATCCAGTTCCATGTGATGAAAACAATGTTCCAAAGGAATCCAAAGTTAGTGACATACATGTATTCACAAAGCAGCACTGTCACTCTTTCGTCGCATGCGGGGTGAAAGCACGTACGTGAAATCAGGATCGACACTCGTCGGTCATAAAATCAACAGTCTTTGATGAGTTACAGGTCATAGGTCGATCAGAAAAGGATCCATTCTTCGATTCTGCAGGATTCAGATTCGACAGTCTGTGAAGTATTTTTCACTGTCACTTCAAATTTCAACCTTTCTCAAAATGTAAACACTGGCTCGTCCACCATTTCAAAGTATTGTGCTGTCAACAACTACTTCCAAGAAAATAAGTAGGTCACACGATTCCATTATACGCGTTCGGCCTCAAATGAAATATTGAGACTATCGATTCGGGTTATCATGCCCCAGTGATTTCTTCTACTGAAACACTCCCCAGTGATTTCTTCTACTGAAACAATAGGAGTTAGGTAAGTCGGAAGACCGCGTATTACTCGGTTTTTGATCGTAGCACGTACATGTCTAAAATGAATGTGTAATGCATCCAAATAATCATACAAACTAACATAAGTATGATGTGAATACTATAACGGGAATGCTATTTTTAGGGCACTCCCCGTTTGTTTAAAGTAGTCGCCGTGACCATCCGCCTTCAAATTTGTTTTCAGCAACCGATGCTTGTCGTATTTAAACTGCCTAGAACGATATCAGTATATCAATTACAGGAATGTCTGGGCAATACTCGATTATGTACAGACTGCCGTCAAAAGCTGGAAAACGGCTGAGTGTGGAGTTAAACACGAACCAAAAAGTATATAAAACCCATATTTTCGTCCCCTGAGAATGAGATAAAGGTTATGAAACCTTTTGTTTGTTGTCAAAAGCAGCAATCATAAATATTTTTTTTCATAATCTTTCAATAATATAAAGAATAGGTAAACTGAGAATCTATACCTGTATGCAGTATCATTATCAAGAGATACCCACAGATAAAATGTCTGATGTCACAACGTATTTACTGACACAGCTGCGCACTACAATATGTTAGGATCGATATACATGTATGTAATTATCCACTTTCATAAGCAAGAATGGCGATGCGTCTTGTTGCCAAAGTAATTGCACACGAGCTTCAGAAGCCGATTGTCGTATTCATCTTATGCCCAAAGGGACGTGCAAGATATTCTTCTTTTACTGGCGTTTGAGAAGATATAAAACTAGCGCTTTAAACGGTTGAACATGACCGTCCCTGGAGATGTTTACAGCGTCAAATAATTTATTGAAAGGTCGTGATGAGAACTGGAAACACTGCTGGGTCTCTAGTTCATTACTTCCTTGTGTAAATTCTGTTGTCTAGCAAGATGTGTTATTGAAGACTATATTTTTAAATACGGCAACATGGCATCTGATGTGCATGGGAAATCACTCAAACTGCAAAATTGGTGGCAGGTGTTTCTGGTAGTTGGTAGAGTTGCCCTCATTATGTCGTATGTTTGCTTAGGGCTACCAAATTCGAGGCTCAATAAAAACCATATAGAAAACCTTAGCCGTGTAGCAGACATACATTTTCGCAAACTAGAATGTGTTATCTTTGCCAGCATAACTAGCATCTGAACTAACATGAAAAAGAAACTTGGCAGACGATTTGAGTGTCTGAGTGAGTATAGGTTTACGCTGCACTCTGCAATATTCCAAGCCATATGGCTGTGGAGATAATTTGAAGCTTAAAAGCGAAAAACAACACAACATAAATGATCACCATAAACGGTATTGCAAACATCAATATTGCTAAACGCTTGTGCAAACAATCATAGCAAAATAATGAGTCCAAATGGTCAGCTCGGCACAACATGACCACAGGTAGTGTTATGTGTCACCAAAGTAGAGTGATTGACGACCATTGGCTTGGATGTAGACAAACACTACGCACTGAATTCGTCAGTCGCCTGATGGAATGTGTCACTTTTCTTCATGGAGGGCCACAATGAGTTCATCCCGGGTAATTGGAGGTTGTTGTCGCCGTCGAATTTGCCTCTCCATGATATCCCAAAGATACTCTGTGTGATTAATGTCTGGAGAGCGAGCTGCCCAGAGAAACAAATGAACGTTGTTGACGTTAAGGAACTTTTGCATGACGTTAGCAGTATGAGACCTTGCATTGCCCTGTTTAAACATGATAGCTTCTGTCTCTTAATGAAGGAATGGAAGCATGACAGGGCGTAGGACCTCATCTCTGTAGCGTACGGCATTCAAGTTGCCATCAATGATGATATATGACCAATGGTGTCCTCTTGTCGCAACAAATGCCTCCCCACACTCTGATGCTCCCACCCCAAAACTGTACGACCTCTTCTACCCAACAATGGGCAATACGTTCTCCTCTTTGACGATAAAGCCTCTGTCACACTTTTGCACATACATATCAAGTGCTTATGAGTTCCTTATAAAAATATCAATAAGCAGTCCTGTACGCTCAAAATTGCGAAATTATTCGATTACTTTGACTTATGTGTGATGCACATCTGGCGTATAACTAACGAATTCAGATTATCCATTGCGTATGAAGTGCCTATGATTTGTATAACACTATTTCATTGCCTCAAATAGCTGCATATGCAGTGCACATGCCGAGGGTGTTTCGGATGCACCCAACATGTGCCAACGGCATGGTTGACACACTTTCGACAAATGCCAAGCGTATTCCCGATATATTAAAAGGCGTCTGTTTCCCGCTGTTTTCATTTCCAATGCAGATTCCAGAGCGTGAACTTCAACCTTTTGTCATCATGGGCCGCCCGAGCCATCATATTTATACCAAATCTCAAGTGTACCCAGGATGTTCCACAAGTACGTTATCTGTACGCTATCTGCGCATTTGTCATAAGTTACAAGCTGTTTCAATGCGCTGCCCAATGTCAGGACAAACGGTACTGATTCGTGCAATACGTCGGCATTTGCTAGGAGTTGGTCCAGCATGCGTTGTATCTGCACTGCAAAGTACGCTATGATACGTCAGATATACGTGGCTCATAGCTCGTGCTGGGAGATCAGTGTGTTGCCACATATGAACCGCTGCCGCATATGAATATCTTCCACGAACACATAGCAGATTCGCACAGTGCTCGACCGATGCGGGGCCAATGCACTGCATATTTATATAACTTATGACCTCCATCACAGCTTACGCGGCATAGATATGTGCATGCCCAAAACCATCACGGATGCTCGGCTGTACTGTACTGTACATAAAACTTACACAAAATGATCAAAATGCATATGAGGTGCGTATGACTGCGCATGAAAGAAATGGCTATTAGGGAATTAGGATACGCAGAAATGTGCCAGGGCTAACAGAATAGAACATGCAGAACCTGCTCACGTCGGGGAAGAGGACGCGGTGCCAATGATGACATAACCAATACTGCACTGTACTCGTCCATGTCAGTCTTCGACGACGATGTTCACTTGTTAACAGGAGGCCGTTACAGGGTCCGTAGTCTCTGATACCGGCTGCCCTTAGTCGTGTTGCTACTGTCTCTCTGCTGACCACACCACTCAACGCATTCGACTTCAATGAAAAACACACAGGAATTTGTTATGCAGACTCAAGGTGTGTAGTTAGCGATCTTGAGGGGGCATGGTCACTGATGATCTGCTTGTTCTTAGCCTGTCTGTTGTCAGACCTGTTTCTCTTAAGAGCTGAACCAAGTTGTTTACAGTGTTACGAGTGCAGTTCAATGTTCTTGCAACATGGGTCTGTGGCGCCCCATTTGCAGCATTCCTATGGCCCTCTCATGCTGTTCGTTTAACCCCAGCATTTCATTTTGTGTGTGTTTTTCTTAGTACTGCATGTCTAACATGGGAATTGAACCGTTTTATACCATTTGTGCGTGTGCAATTTCTAATCAGGCAAATAACGTGCTTTTTCTTGTAAAAATATACATGCAAAACCTGCAGTCATTACACGGAATCATATTCTGCAAGGTTTGAGCAATGGATTTGACTTGGTTACGTTTAGATGAAAGTATTTAATGTTTTTATTTGTCAAGTTTCTTTTGCAATCCCCAATCAGCCTAATAGCAGATATGAACAGTAGATAATAAGAAAATAATGTGCCAGTGAGTACTAATGTAGATTCCCAACAGTCTGCAAGTAGAGGCATCACAGACAAGTGAATTGTTCAACTGAAGAAAGCACTCCAGGGAAATATGGTGGAGGGTGAGGGGTTGCCTCTGACATCTTTTGGCCGAGACCATAAGTGGAGCGTGAATATATTTGCAATGTCCAAGGCTGGGATTTTCCACGAAGTATTAAATTACAGTGAAGTATTTAGATGTATTATCTATATCTCTTCTCTGTGAAACAAGCTATAATGCTTTTCCTTCATGTGTACATCGGATAACTGTGAAGACATTTTAAGCGTCAATATTCAAAGGTTTAAAAGTTTGTGATCTTGTACGGATTTTGTTTTGTCTTCTCGCACCACATTTTGGGCTGTGAATCAGTAATCTTTTAACTAGAATAGTATACCTGACCAGTTAAGTACAATCATAATACCCGAGGCCAAACACAGCTTGTATAATGCATGAACTAAGGTGGTGTTACTACTTGTAAATCAGTTACATTATCTATTCCAGGCATGTGACAAATGTAAACAGTACAGTGTAGAATTCAACAATAACAAAAGTGCCTGTGTGTGCATCGATTGACTCGTCTATAGTCTCGGTATGAGTCACGACTTCTTGTTTACCTCGGAAGTAAGGCTGAACGTACTCAGTGACCTGCTGTTTATCGAGCGACATTTTTCACTGTGATTTGAAACTTTATACCTCCCAAATCGTTTAGTTCCTCATTGACTTTATCAGCGATTAGAGGCTTGATATCAGCGATATCTATGTTCCTATCAATATGCATGCGCCAGCCTCTCAAATAGTTACCTACAGCGCTCAGTGCGCATGAACTCTAGGTCAATAAATCTATTCTGCCGTAATAGTTCTACAATCTGTGGTTTCCTCATAGAGGAATAACCTACTAACCACAAGTCGCGGGCCTCCTGTTTGAGTTGTTTCACAGTGGGGGCTTTGCTACGGGGCCGTGTGATAATAATGCGGCTAACCCGGCTCTCCCTAGGTGGGAATAACCCGTCAACCCTAGCTCTTTTGCTCGGAGTTTTAGTTGTTTTACCGTGGGAGTGGGTTGTATGTTAAGTAATCTCAACAACGCTGGTTTCCTCATTCGAGAGTTTCCTCATTCGCTGCCTTGCAATCTGCTTGAGCTCCCGAGTAGTAGGCATTGTTATACCAAAGCGTTTACAATCTCTAATTGGGCCACCAACCCTAAAAAAAATAATAAGGTTTAGTAAATATCTAGATAGACCTAATCGATTATACACTCCCCGGAACATGCGAGGGTGTTTTGTATTATTTCCAATGAGGTGTCAACAAACTCCTTTATATCCCTGAGTTGATACACATCTCCTTTCCCACCATCAAAGTAATTACAAGTCCCTGCTTTCACCATGATTGAAACTGCGAAGCCCTCCTCCAGTACCTTATAGAGTTCACCAACAATAATAGGTCTGAGGACACTGATATCTATACTTCTACCTATACCCATCTGCCAGCTTCTCAGGCAACGACTTTCCCTAGGGCTCAACTTCCACGAACATCATTATACCTAGGTGTACACAGTCTCTAATTGGGTCACACCACCTCCATGCTAAGGAGGCGTCTACATTCGTTTAGGTAGGCTTTTTCCTTCTTGTAGATAAGCTGGTGCCTGACTACGTTTGCTGTTCCCGTGGTCTTTACATAAACGGTAGTGGCATTTCACTCCAATACCACACACTGAACACGTGTAGTTCAGAAAACATTTTCTATGAAAACAGCAATACCCCTCCATCCTACATTTCCTACCACAGGCCTCGGTCTTCCCCTCAGTATGTATTTGCATTGGTACGGGGCAGGTCTCATCTTTGGCATACTTATATGAGTACTTAGTCTAATTGTTTTGCAACCAACGCAGTCGCTGCTAGACCCAGCGCGATAGAGACCAGTTCCCGGTCCTTTTGCCTCGGGGTGGGTTATTGAGTGGTTCTGGCTGTTTACCGGTTAGTAGGTAGTATTCTCACGCTGCGTCGTCGACATCATGGAATGTTTTAACGGCATGGTTCTCACGCCTGAGTTGTTCGTTAATGTAATCGATCCTCTGTACACGTTTCTTCGCGTACTCAGCTTGCGCTGCTTGTAATCGTTCAACAGCCAGGTCGTGGCGCTTACGTTTAGTTTGTATCTCAGCCATCCTATATATAGTTACATTTACTTCAAAATATTTTCCGGTAGGATCCCTTGTTTTACGAGGATGTCCTTGGTGGCAATCGCCATACCCAGGTTCATTATGAGCATACCCATATCCTGCAGGTTGAAATCTAGCTTGATAGTCGGTTGTTTAAGCACCATTTTGGTCAACCTAGCGTACCCTACAGCTAGACTGGCGACCACGGTGGCGTGGTATGCATCGTTGACAAACGTTTTCCCCTCAGACATTATGTATATGATATAAAAATATATATTTATAACATGATATGTAGGTTGACCTCTAATTGTGGGGGTTCCTCCCTGAGTGGTTGTTTATCATATAACCATGAGATAGCCACGGCAGCAGTTGCGCCTGCAATCAACAGGAGTGGAGCCCGGCTCCACAGTGGAGCGTAGTTACTCTTATGTTTGTTAGACCACCTTTTGACCGGCAGTTACTCTCTTATGGTTCTTCTGCCTGGTGACTGTAGGATTCACCTCAGGAGGGTTCACCTCCCTGGGGGTTTCCTCCAGAGGGTTCACCTCCCTGGGGGTTTGGGGTGGGGTCTCCTCCCCTGGGGGTCTCCTCCTGTGTCATTTCTTGGGCAGCATCCATCTTGTATACTATTATTATTATTTTTCCCTCCTTAAATTGGCAATGCTTCGCCGTGATGATCGCCGCCGTCACCGGGGCTAAAAACATACCATATTTGTGGTACAGCAGGCAGCTGACGGCGCTCAAGGCGTGTTGGATAAATGGGTCCTTCTCGAGGTCCTCCCACAGGTAAAGCCGGCTTTCGGGGGAATGGGGAGGACATACGATGCCAAACCGGTGTAGATCTGCATCATTGTTGAGCCTATAGTCTTCGTCATCTCGGCCCCGAGCCGGGACTCGTATCTCGCGTACAGCTTATCGACCTCATCGGCTGACAGTTTCTGGATTTTATCAGGGGTATAGTCCCCAAAGTATTGTTTGGCCTTGCCACCGACCGCCAGCGCTACTAGTTTCTCTCGCTTGTCATCATCAGGCCGCTTATCGCCCTCCAACAGTTGTTCGAGTAGTTCATCACACTCCATCTTATAATATATCAAGCGATTTTTAACTCTAATGATATAATAACCGTTAGAGCATGCTTCCTTTGTCTTCGACCATACTATAACCATCCGATGTGGTGGTTTACAACCCGGACGGAACTACTTTCTCAAATGAAAAGAACAATTTCGACTATAATTACTTTTATTACTTTTAATGACAACAGACACTGAAATCGCGACGCGATCGTCCGTCACACTTTGCGAGACTGCGGGCGTGGTAGTGGTAGCTACGTCGACATTGGAGTCAGCAGTTCGTCGTCTTTTAGGGAGTTCACCGCCACCTTGGATCACGTTGCTCAGTTCTTTCTCCTGAGCTGTACTAACTCGCTTGTACTCTCTCACAGCGGTACTCCGATGTCCCGTTGTTCTGGCGATTAGTTGTTCATCAATGCCTGACTGAAAGAGTCGAGTGGCACATGTAGTTATGAGTGATTGCTGTAAAACCTGCAATAAGACAATTTACATTATTGCTAGTCTAACAAAGTAAGGAATATGGCTATATGTTCAACGCTTTTCAATACTGCCCCTTTGAACAGTCATACAGAAGCCTTGTCAATTTACGCTTACAGTACAAGGGCAGCCTCAATCAGTAATATTTTCACGCCATACTGTGAAACCAAAACCACCACATTTACAAGTTTAATGAAAAGTTAAAAAGGTAAAACTTACCTTCAAAGCCTGCTTGTTTACACAGTTTGCCAACTGTCTGCTGCAGAGTGTGTTTTCCAACAGCCTGCTGACTGTACCACTGATTATATCTTGGCTTCACCAGTGGTCGCAAATACATGACACAGGAGTTGGTCGGACGCAGACTACAGTACTTTCTGAATATCGCAACTACACACTTGTTACGGTCGTCACTGGCGTATGCACGAACACACTTTGGAGGAACACCAAAATCCTTAAGTCCACGCTGGTAACACTTACTAGTCTTCTCAGAATAAAGAAGAAATTCTCCAGTGTCATCCTTGTCAATTTCGAATTGGTCAACTGTAACATACCTGTGCTCATCGCCGCTTCTGATTACAAAATGTAATCCAATGAGGTACAGCATTGTATTCAAAAGAACCTGTGGTGACGGAACTCCCAAGATGCCCATATCCCACATAGTTTTCTCTTGTTCATAGGAAATAACCATGGCCTTTTGGTACGAATTCCAATACCACGTTTCGATCCTTCTTTCATTACACTGTCCAATATATTTCGCAGTTCGAGAAAAACGTTATCCGACAGGAATTTCAAATCCCGACCACACTTCGTCAAATGCATGTTCAATAACAGCACTAACTGCCGGAGAGTTTTCGGATTATATTCAGATCCATCGCTTTTGCGCACCTCGCATACAAAACGACACACAGAGAGTAATCAAGTTCATCGGAGTTTGTGAGCTATTAAACTTAAACGCTGCCCGGATGTTTCCCTCGTAAAATTCTCTGATTACGTGAATTTCTCCAAGTTTCAAAAGACCACAGGCCCAACGCAAATTCTGTTTGGTATTTTGAGGCACACTTGTCTCGCATAATCCTGCAATTTCAGAAACCAACAACGGTACAGAAAATCTTTCATGATCACTATGCTTCCCACTACCGCCGCCAAACACACTCTCACTCACGTGGACTTCTTCCTCCACGTCACTAATATCGCTGTAATGTTGCTGAAGAAGATCCCTTTCCTCCGCAGTTTCCAGTGCTGTGCATAGAATTTCATCATCTTCAGAGTTTTCACTTATTGTCAAAAAACTCACACTGTGAAGCTGGAATCAATGTATCGTCGCTGTCGGTCCCACTCATACCTGCTGCGTAATGAAAAGACATGTGCGTGGTGACCATGTGTTTGTAAAGGTGAGATTTCCGAAAAGCATGTGCTTTACGTCCTTGGTTCATTAACCATCTTTGATGAGGGCCCGGAATGAAATCCTATGTACCCCTGAAGCTGATAAATCAAAGAGCATCGGTCCGCTTTCTCAAGACGACCTTCGATAACTGGTAAAGACATATTAGCGTTGATTGAACGACGATAGCGACTGTACGGGCCTTTAGGTAGAATACAGAATGCAACACACATTAGCACGTGCCGTTCATGACATAAGTCGACCGTACCACAACCTTGCTTGCGCTTAAAAACTATAGTCCATTCATTAAATTACAGACGCATACCAAATAAATATTACTCTTTTATTTTATTAAAAGCAATATTTGTGTGCATGCTTACGTAGTTAGAAGATTTCGGACACGTTCTGTAACCGTGGATTAAAGGCGGTTAGAGCCCTCGGCACTCCAGCGCCTCGGGCTCTAACCGCCTTAATCCACAGTTACAGAACGCGTCCTTGTCTTCTAACCTATACATACAGGCGAAACACAGCGAGATGAAGGTTAAATTACACACGATGAGCACTTCACAAGCCATTGCTTTTAGCTTTGCTTAGCTTTGCTTAGCTTTGCTTAACTTTGCTTAGCATTTACTTAGCATTGCTAAGCTAAAACACCCTATAGGCCACGGGTTGGTTGGTCTTGAGCACGAGCTTAGCATGCTTAGTTTCAGCGAGCTGTTTCTTCACACGTTCCCGTTCTAATTTGCTCATCACATCGTTCTCTCTCAAACACTCCTCAAACGAATCCCTGTCCTTGCAGTGGAATAAGGCCACCCATCGTGTCTGCCAGGTACGATAGCATATCTCTTTTGTTATCTCACGATTAGCGCTGCAGTCGTCCAGTATGAACAGCGTCGACTCCCCCTTGAATTTGTTGTGATAAGCTTTCAACCAGTCCTGCAGACGTGTTCCCGGGTCGACTCTGTGTACGTCCGGGTCCGTCATCACCCAAGGTCTTTCCGTGTACGTTCTATTCATGTGCAGAGTAGGGCACATGATAACGATATTGTCGAACACATCCCGGTAGTACCCCTCCAACATATCCAGCACGAAAACGGTCTTCCCACAGCCCGTCTGCCCGCACACTATGGGGCAGTGTGGCAAATCAATAGATGGCCTACTGCCATCAATAGATGGCTTCCTTGAATCTCCCATTGTCTATATTAAGTTGCGAGTCCATAATAACGTACAGATATAATTTCAACTTGCCCGCGGGTTGAGCCTTCTTGGTAATCTGGATTGTTATACCCTCGCTGCCATTGTTGATGCGGTGACCGCTACCATGCAATGTATCTTCATCCGTGGATCGCATGTCCAACCATAGCGCGTACTTGGTGGTCAGGTATTCACCGATCTCGCACGGAGGACAAGTCCAAGTCTTTGGTTATGTGTTGGTGTTGTTTGATAGACGGTAGCTTTTTATCTCATCCCACTGCTGGTATGCCCTCATACCATGACTGAACAGCTGATTGGGCACGCCCTCGATGGTCACTTCCACCTTTTCAATCTCGGGTTGAAAAACTTCGCTGTCCCTTCGGAACAGCTCGTAATCCTCCACGGGGATGATCAGGATACCTTTCATCGATCGCGCCGGCACGTTCAGGTTGATGTTCCACACAGTGTCGCTCTTATCCCGCACGACCGATCTATGCCGCAGGACCCTATCGTACAGGATGGCCACCTTCCCCGAGTACTGGTTTCGAACCTGCCTGGCCAGCTCCGGGCTAGTGACCATGTCGAACTCCAGAGAGATGTTGTCGATGGTGTAACTGGCCTCATCACCGTTCGGCGTACGCACTACTTTGCTGTAGTCGTTAAACGTTAGCTCGTATTCAAGCCTATCTCCCAGCTGCCTGGTAAAACGGCGTCCCGCGGAGCAACTCGAAGTCGAGCCGCACGCAGAACCTGTTCCCGTGATGCTTTGGGCGATGGCCTTCACCATCCGAGATCTTGTCTAGCTGGTCTGCCATGCGCAACCGGGTCGATTTGCTGATACCTTGGTACACGTCATTGACGCGTTCTCCCTCGCTTTTCCAGAGGTCCCTGTAGCAGTGAAACACGTCGCTGTCATCGATACTCAGCACCTCGTTACCGCTGATCTTGATGGTGGTTTTCTTGATGATGGCTCGACCTACGTTCCGCACGAGCTCGCGTTTGTCGTTGTCGGAGGTCAACGTGAGGTTGAACGTCAGTCGAACCGTGTCTGGTACGATGAGGTCATTCTCACCCAGGTTTGGGAATCTAACCAGCAGCGTTTGATTCTGGTCTATCTTGCTGGGATTGTTGGTGATGGTCACCGACTGGCGCACGGCTCTGACGCCTAGAGGCTCTCTTGATCTTCTGAAAGGATCTAGTTTCCTACCATACATTGTTATATAGATAAAATATAAAAGTTTAATATAAATAATGGCTGAAGGCGGTCATGAGGACATCCCAATGGATGATATGTGGGATGATAGTGCCCAGGCGTGGGTTTACGATGGTTTAAAAGGTGATAAAAATTACGTCGAGCCGTGGGGACGAGACTATTCCAAGTTTTTTGTCGATGGCAAGGGCACGCTGCGACTGAGGGCTCACCCAGAGATCAATCTTGTGAATAAGCGCACGAGAGAACCGCTTGCCTTATCAACACTCAGCAGTCGCCATGGGGGTGACTTTATCCGCGATGAACTAGGCTTCATAGATTACAGTGGCGCACGACCTAAAGCCCTTCCCCCGGAGGTCGTTCAAGATCTGCAAGACGTCAGGGGCGCCACATCGGATCAAGACATGGCTGATAGCATTGAAAAGCTGTTGGCCACCTACCATAACAAACCCTTACCCGGGTTCGAATTTACCGTTCGGGAACTGCGGGGGCTGGACAAGGCCATGCAAACCATTCGTGGGTCACTCGTGGACAACACAGCCAAACTGGACGCGATAGACGACCACATCGCCCGTGAAAAGGGCAAACTCGGTGAAACGGAGGACGAGTCTCTGAAAGCCACCATCGAGGAACGAATACGTAATTTGGAAGAGGAAAGGAGGACCCGGCTGGAGACCAGCTTCGATCCCAGATCAGCCGTGCGCGGGAAACCATTGATCGAGTCCTCTACCAGGACACCACGCTAGCTGACAGGATCCGAATCCTGTTCCGGGAGCAAGGGATCACCATCACCAGCATTCTGACAGCATTGGGCTTCATCATATCAACCCTTGTGGTGTCATTGACAGGGGGTACCCCCACACCCACCCCACCAACACCACCAAGTGGTGGGGGCGTCAGAGACTGGATAAAAAAACACCTGAAATCCCTCGGGGAGGCCCTGGCTAAACTGGCTGGTAAGGCCGCCGAAGCCCTGCCCGGCATCCTGGGTAGCATCGTCTCGTGGCTGCTGAGCGCTCTGGCTAAAACTGCCACGTGGCTCAGTCAAAACCTGTGGGCAGCCATCGTCGCCGTGGTGGGTCTGGTGTACGTAGCGGCTAAGGAATTTTTAACCAAATGAGTCCCAAACCGACCGCGATCCCCCCGACCACCAGCGCTGTTTTACGGTCGATGTGCTGCTGATTGGACGCCTGCACGTGTGGGGGTTGGGGCTGTGGGTGTGTGGGTTGAGCCCTAAGCTCCGGGGTGGTACGACTATACCCGTTTCACCGGTCGTGGGAGGTGGTACGTGGGGGATGTTGACATCGGGGTTGACGCCCAACTTTTGGGCTGCCGTGGCTACGACTATTTCGTTGTTGTAGCCCACCACTTTGTTGATTCTCAGTCGCATGTCGCTCGGAGCCATGTACAGCCCCACGTCGAACACGTAGTCGACCTTCGACCGGGCATATTCCAACACGTCTTGGTATCGCCGTATGGCACCCGGTAGATCAACTGGAGCATTGATAGCATCCTCAACGTTAACAACGAACTGTTTCTGCTGCGTCTAAGGCAGTACCCGTACCGATGATACTGTAACGCGTTTGATTCTGAGCGCCCAGCACGGCCAACACGTACGTTCGAATCGAGTCGCTCAAGCGTTCGATGCCGGCACGAGTGAACCCTCTGTCCAACATGAACTTTTTCCAGTCATCCGCTGGCCCCTGCTTGAACCTCCAGACTCGGTAATCCTTGCTGTTGTCGAAAGCCATGTAACGGTCATCCCACTCGTTTGTTGTGAGGTGATGATACGACTTGTACCCCCATTCTTTCATCTTCTCGCTGGCATCCACGATAGGCATATTGTGAGCGATGGGGATACCCAACCCGTGGTTCGGCCCCGGCAAACGCCAATACGTCTTCGGGTCTAGCTTAAATTCGCTGCAAATACGTTCGTAGGCCCATCTATCGTACTGGTTGTTTACTGCGTCCCATGCTTTGTCCTGTGGGAGTGGAGCACTGATCTCTTTGAGAATACGTCTGACCTGGAATGTGAACACAGACTGACTCAGCGGTTCCTGCCGAGTGTCGGTTAATGTCAAGCCACACCCAGTCGTCGCACACCAGACGGCGAAGTTGAGTTGATTCTGCCAGAACTGCATCGGGTTGTTGAACCAAGCGTGGACTACCTTAACGTTAGTCACCGAAAACCTATACCCGGCAAACACATCTATAAACTGGGCGTTGAAATACAGCCCATCAGCGACCACGATCTTCATGTGAGGGAAATCTATGTCCAGTTAAGGGTAAAACACCCGGGGAGTAAAACACTCCTTGGGAGGATTCTCCTCCTTTTGTCCATTTTAAAGTATTATATAATGAGTATATATACTCTAACATGTACGTAACACTTCCAGGAATAACGAGCGGTGAGGCTGTTCAGCTGATGCACGTGATCGATAACACGTCGGGTCAACTCGAAGTCGCACTCTGCGATATCACCTACCTACTGCGATGGACTAACATCAACGTCAACAACAACAAGCTGTTCGTCAGTGGCGCCTGCAACCAGATAACTGACGGCTACTACAGCGTGTGCTCGCTAAGCGATGAGGTCTTCAAACCCTTGGGAGCCGAACTCAAGATGAACGACTCAAACGGCACAGTGGTGTTAATCAACAACGGAATAAACTCC